>NC_059117.1:48787978-49087978 GCF_020740685.1 Jaculus jaculus
TTTTTTATCCTCTTATTCTCCGTGGCTCTTCCTACCCCCTTACACCTAGGGGAAAGCAAGAGAAAGGCCCTCAAAGAAACTCTGCCCAGCTGATGCTGACTTGATGGGGATACTCTAGCCATGCATCAAGACAGCCATCCTAGCTGACCTCCACTGCCTTTTGCTTGGGTGGCCACAGCCACAGGGAGAAGAGGAAGGCTGCTGACTGTCGCCTGTGGGCATGGAGGGCAGGAGGGCCCTGGCAGTAATGTGCTCCCTCTCCCATGTGATGCTATCAGTCAGATCTCAGACACACTGGTTCTGGCTGTTCCCCTGTTCAGAAGTCGTGCTGCAGGCCCAACCTCTCCATCACTGGGCAGGAAAGGGAGAACTTCCTTTGATCTGCAGACAGTAGCAGGAGAAGCAAGGCATTTTGTGGGCCTCCTGCCCCTCTGCCCACATAATGGTTTGGACAATCCCTAGGCAAAAAGCCCTTGTGACCGCCTTTGTTTTAGACTACCCAAGCCCTTCCACAGAGCTTACCCCAGAAGAGAGAAGTAGAGAGTCTGTATCCTTCACACAGAGGAATTTGAGGCTTTTCTGTGCGGGAGCGGATGCCAAGAATGAGCTGAAAAGCATCTCATGAATGGGGGAAGATGATGGAAAGGACAGAAGTGGTCCTATAGCCATCCCACTGCATGACAGAAGTATGTGGGCAGGAAATAGCCACACATTTGCCATGTTAAGTTTCCAGTCTTCTTCCATTAGCCCATGTCCTCAGAAAAAAAGGTGTTTGTCTGAAACAGGTAAGCTAACCTTCATGGCATGTCCAGAGTTTAAAAAGTAAGACAGGCAGCTCTGGGAGACTGTTTTCTGTTGACTCCTCAGAAAAGAAGGGTGTTGACTCAGGCGATCTTGAGTAGGGAGCTTATGTCTTTAAAGAATACATCTGGCTTCCCTTTCGTATAGTATACTTTGATGTATTAAAACACACCTCACCCCACTCAGATTACTGCCTCAGTGCCTAATGTAAAATTAAACTATTCCTCGATGATATTTTATTAAGCCCCACTAGCATTTTAGACACGTAGGTCTCACAGAGCTTGGACCATATGTTTTATATGCCGTCAGGATGAACTTTGACATTGGTCTGTGAGCCCCTTCCTCTGTCTTTGTATAATGCAGGATTTATTATTTTTTTCTTCATGTTGCTCCCAAACTATCCATCCAGTATTAGAAATAACATACCTGGCTTATGAGGGTACATACTTTAAAAGGCTTCAAACAGACAAGCAAATAGAAAAGTCCTCGCTTTTGCATCTATTCTTTTGCATGATTTTATTAAAGATATTTGTAGGGGAGAGTGATTTTTTTGCTGTATAGTTTTTCTGAATTCCATATGCAAAAAAATGGCATGCATTTACACATAATGAGTTCACCTCTCTAATAGGAGCCAAAGGTATGTGTGTGTTCACATCCTGAGGAATAAATGGATCCAGCCATAAATGTCAATCCCCTTAACAAGACTAACTTTGTCATTTAATAAGGGGCATTATTCCATAGATTTAAAACCAGTTAACACATCTAAAACTTGATAAGACAAGGCTATCCTCGTGTGTTTCCTGTTCTCCAGTGATTAAAGCAAACCGAAGGCTGTGCGATGGAAGGTTTTCCATGGTACGAGTAATGTCCTAAAATGTTTCTCCTGGTAATGCAATTAGGAGATATTGGCCCTAGTTAATGTAACTTAAACAAAACATGTTGTCCTCGTCAAACTTGTTCAAGTTGTTAAACAGGCAAAGCCTTGTCCAAAAAAAACTTAAAAAACAGGGGCATATAGTGTTTCCATGGAAACTCTGTTAAAATACCGATTTGTGGGTATGATCGTAATCAGCCCCATAATCTAATATGACTGAATTAAATGAAAAGGAATGTCAGTTATGAAGTCAGCCCCTGTGCAGGAGCACTCTAACACAGGCAGGAGCATGTGGATGCCAACGGATACTCCCTGCAGACCACTTATTGGTGCAGGACAGAGCTGAGACCCCCAGTTCTGCCTGTTATCCCCCCCACACACATTCATTGTTCCTCATTTTTACACTTCTGGGATTATGTGGGTGAGCAGTATTAGGTCTCAATGACATTTGGGTTTTTCAATATCTAACACCTTCCCACACAATACCTCGTATTGTTTCCATTGTTTTTTGTGACAAGAAAAATAAAACAGGGATATTACCAGGTAAAGTCTTAGGAATGTACTATTGTTTTTCCTGTTTATGGGATCTTAGTAGGTTTCAGATGATGGTCTTTGACCTCAAGAGAAAAGGAAGATAGGCCAAAGACTAGGGAAGCTGCAGCTAGGATTTGAGCCTAGGTGCCAAGGACATGCGCTTGGCCTCTCCTTGCTCCATAGCACAGCAACTCAGTTTGCACTTGTCAAGGTATCTGGGCTGCTGCAAAAACAGGAACAGTTCACCATGGACAAAACTTCAGCCCGATGAAAGGCAGACAGCGGTCTCTCAACAAAGCCACTTGATTTATATGGAAGTCTGCATGCCAGCAATAATTATGAGTGGTATTAATAGGGTCAGGGCTTTTTTGTTGGTTTTGTTCAGGTGTTTTTGGCAAAAATGTCTTCAGTCAGGTACAAACTTTAACGATTTTTATTTTTGTTTATTTATTTGAGTGGGAGAAAATGGGCATGCCAGAGACTCCAGCCACTGCACACTAACATCAGATGCATGTGCCACCTTGTGCATCTGTCTTGGGGAATTAGACCGGGGCCCTTTGGCTTCGCAGGCAAATGCCTTAACCACTAAGCAATCCTGCAGTCTCAGTTCAAACTTTAGATAGAGCATACCGACTGACTGTACCCAGGGCTAAGAACTCATGTATAGCTTAGTTCTAGCATCCCAGAGCATCCATTTGACTTCACACCTGTAGAGCCTTTTGTCCGTCATTTTCATGCCACACTGGGCATGGTTGTCGAGAACTACCTTCTGCACAGGGAGAGTCAGAAAGAACTCTAGGATTCAATTCTGACCCCAAAACCCCCTTAGCTCTATCCATCAGCCTTCCACAGTAGCTGTGTCCCCAAGCGTGCACACCTGATGGTTTGAGCACAAAGACTAATCCGCAAAGAGAGAAACAGGTTTGGGCCTGGATCTTGGTGCCAGGAACTCGAATCTGATTATTTTCACCTGTTTTAACGTCTCTGTTCCTACTTGACCCTGTCTCATGGCAAAGCACATGAACATGGTTTTGAAAAAGTCAAATAGGGCTTGCGAAGAAGCGCAGAGGCCCTGGCCCCCCACTTCTACCTGGTAGTCTCACTTCCTCCTCATCTACCCTCTCAGCAGCTTTGCTTCTCCTTGGAGACTTGCAATTATTTCTGCCATTTAATTAATTCTTGACACTGGCTATTACTTCCTTTAATACATGATGGCTTGGAGTTCTGCATAAGCTCTCCTGGCCCTCTCACTAGTGAGCCAACTCAGCTGCTTGCTTATTTCATAGTTCAGATTAGATAGTGCTTGCATTATTAAAATATCCTGTATATATTCCTTTCTCTCTTTAAAGTACTATTGTGTAATTTTTATGAGATTTTTTTTCTCCTGCTATGACTAAGCTTGCCTTTGCTTTAGTTGTTTTTTTTTTTAAACCTATCAATAACTCCCTCCACCCTATCTTGGAAGCCTGTTAATTTCAGATTTTTATTTATTTATTTGAAAGAGAGAGAAGCAGATCGATATCAATTAGTAGATAGATAGATAGATAGATAGATACATGGATAGATAGATACATGGATGGATAGATAGAGTTAGAGAGGGGGATGTAAGAGAGAGAATGGGCACGCCTGGCCCTACTAGTGTTTTCTGTGTTTGGTATTTTTACCTACGTCACCATGTTGTGAGGTAACCCTTTACTGTATCCACAGTGGTTCTGTGACATCTGAACTTGTCATTCTACAATACCTACAGGGCAGCTGAGCTCTTAACACTTCCTGTCTCCAGTTTTCTCAGTCATATCCCCTTTCCCTTAAACCCAAGCCATCCTTTTTCCTAATATAATTTCTCATTTTGCTGACAAACACACCCACTAATTTTCTAAGAAAGGGAGGTAGAATTTCCTCAGTACTTGTAGCTTTGAAAATGTCTTGGTGAAGGAATAGAATTGTGGGCTAGAAATTTTCCCTTACAACTCCATGGGCACCCTCCATCTGACTTCCAGCAGTGGTGGGTGTCAAAGTTCTCACACCAGTCTGTTTTCAGAGCCTATGACCAAGTTGGCATACAATCTACCCTTTTAAAAAGCCAGAGTGTACCCATTGTCTGCCATGCTTAGAAATCCCAAGAAACTGTAGGTCCTCTTTCTTTATAATGCTAATTGTTCTGCAAGCTCATATGATAAGAAATCTATAGCTTTTAGTCCTAGGGCATTTCTTTCTGGCCTTATTTCTCCTGGTCTTTTTGTTTAATTTTAAAGAGTTTTTCCTTCTCCATAACGACTCTTTCAACTCTTAAATTAATTTGTGTTTTGACTTTTTTTTTTTTTAAAGTTAAGGGCTGGAGAGATGGCTTAGCAGTTAAGGCACTTGCTTGCGAAACCTAAGGACCCAGGTTCGATATCCCGCTACCCGTGTAAGCCAGACACAAAAGGTGGTACATGCATCTGGAGTTTGCTTTGGCTGGAGGCCTCGGCCTGCTCTCTCTTTTTTTTTTCTCTCAAGTAAATAAATAAAATTTTAAAAATTAAGAGTATTCTTACTAACAGAAGGCTGTTCTCCTGACATGGACATACTACCTCTCTGAGTATATGGACTCAGGTAGAAGTTTGTTCTTTCTTGCTTTCCGCCTGTACCAGTGATTCTAGTGCATGTATTTTGCGATTGCTGTTTGTCTTTTTCATGTTGAAGCCTCTCAAACATACATGTGCAGCCTCATTCTGTTTAAGACTAAAGCAGTGGGTTGGAGAGATTCATCAGCAATTAGGGCACTTGCTTGCAATGCCTGATGGCCTGGGTTCGATTCCCCAGTACCCATGTCAAGCCAGATGCACATGTGTATGCATCTGGAGTTTGGTCGCAGTGGCAGGAGGCCCTGGTGCAATAACTTCTCTCTCTTTCTCTGTTTGTAAATGAATAATAAATGAAATAAAATATCTTTTAAAAAGAATAAGCCCCTAAAATGCCAGTAAAAAGTCTACCCACAAAGGGCTTTACTGTTGGCGTGTTTGGGGCTAGCTAACTCCTCAGTATCTGAACTCTAGGTCTTGCCTGAGAGACATAAACTGAGGGCCTGGCAGGGGAAGGGAGGGTAGGGATTCTCATCAGTCACCAGAGGGTTTGTTTTTCTAGTTCAGCTGTTCCTCCCTGCCTCTTCTAGACATAAGAACCTTTCATGAATACCCGTACTAATGTTTGTGCTATATACAGCATGATCCATGATGTTGGTGGCTGCTAATGCTGTCCCCTGCTGTCTCTCTATGACACTGATTGAAATTATTCATAATTATATTTATTGTTATATTTAGTAATTTAAAATTAAAAGCATGGTTATGTACACCTTTAATCCCAAACCCAGGAGGCAGATAGGAAGATCACTATGAGGCCAGTCTGAGACTACATAGTGAATTTCAAGTCAGCCTGGGCTAGATTGAGACTACCTCAGGAAAAAAAAAAAAAAAGTTTCATTAGACCTTGTTCTGGAAACATCCATCTGATGAGGATTGTCCTTGAATGTGGTCAAGTGGGACTGGTTGCCTCTGTCCGCTGTCCTTGTGCACAGCTCAAGCATGTATCTATCTTTCTCTTGGTGCCTCGGAATGCATCTGGAGCACGAACAGTATATTCTGAGAGATAGCGATGGGGCACAGTGTCTCAGAGGAGACTTGGAACCTAGCTCGTCTCTCGCTTTGCTCCGTATCGTGGGGCAAGTTAGTTCTGTCTCCAAACTTTAGGTTCAACCGAAGATCTTCCAGCACCTCACGACAGGTGTGATGTGCTCCCAAGCTGCTCGTCCAGTGGAGGCTCCACTCCCTCCTCTACTCTCATGGTGGACAGGGTTCTTGAGAGTGTGAAGACCTGGGAGATCAGACAGGAACCTGGAGAGGTTTCCCGCATGTGAACAAGTGACTTTACTGGGCAGCCAGTAGACAACTCTGCAAATGGAGGAGAGAGCTGCTCTTGTTCCAGTACCTGCTCTACACGGGATCCTTTGCAGCACTTACCTAGCAGGCTCTTTGCAAAATCAGGAAAACTTGCACTTGTGCCATTCCTTTGACTCAAAGACACACTCAATGGATATAGAGTCACTAAAGAAAGAGAAGGCGACACATGTTGAAGTGTCTCCACCGAACACCACCTGCTGTATTGCTGTCCCCCTTCGGGTCATCCCTCTAATAACCTTTTGTTCACCTTCTCGTGCCAGATAAGGCTCCCCCCTTGACTCCTGGCTGAAGCTGACAAGTCTCTGTCCACTTACTGCCAAGAGTTTGCCGAGGTTCCCCTTTCACACTCACCTCCTTCGCACGCCTTTCTGACCACTCGTGGATTGCGGATTGGATACTTAGAAACCTTAAGAGAGTCTGAGCCCCAGGACTGTGTGCACTGCCACATGGCATCCTGAGCTCAGCGAGTGCTTCTCTGTAAGCAAGTATGAGAATGATGGTGTTGGAGCCATGAACAGTGGATTGAGAGGTTTCTAGGACATAACTGTTGTTGCATTGAACAAAGTGGAAAGACACAACATGACATACACGTGAGGAAGGCCTTCCTTTGCACTGACTGATACCAGCTCACGGTGAGGATGGTGACCTTCATGGGAAGTGGCTGTGCACTTGCACAGAGCAAAGGCTTCACCTAGCTTGGTATAGCCCGTGATGCTCTGTTACCTTTCCCACCACAGAGAAAGAGCGCCATCCTCTTGTGAACCCCTGAGACACAGGAAGAAATAAATATGAGAAATGCAGTGTTGGGTCTACTGCCATCCCACCCTGAATATACCTGATCTCAGAAGCTAAGCGGGGTCAGGTCTGGTTAGTGCTTGGATGGGAGAAATGTACTGTTTGAAGTCGTTGTTATTTGCTGAAAAATTCCAGGGGATCACTTAGTCCCATACTGTGGTGACTCTGGAGCACCAGTGTGAGGGATCTTTATCTTCAGTTGGCCTACTGTGTTGACAAAATTGAGTAAGCACTGTGAAAACATGATCTGCCTATGGCCATAGTGCATTGAAGATGACAAGCATTACCTAGAGAGCCTTAGGCAGGGAATAGGGGACCCCTCCCTGTCGACTACTGCAGGCAGGAATAACTTGAGAAGGGTTTCAGTAGCTCGTTACAGGAGCAGCGTGCGGGAGACAGTGAGGTGAGTCATGAGACGGCATTCTAAGAGGTCTTTGTGGATCTGAGAACATGGCTGTGGGGTGGGGAAAGGAGATTACTGATTCTGGCAGGCCAAAGGGTCCTCATTCATCCTTTCTGGAACCTTCTAAAGAAAGCAGTCTTCCATTCTAGGAAAATGCTATGATGTAAAAGATAACAGCTTTCATTGTGTGCCAGATAGTCTGCTTGATCTAATGTTATTACCACAGCTTTAAAACTGAGCAGAGGGAGATTAAATAACTTGCCCAAATTCCTTCTATGGATAGTGGGTGGAAATGTTGGACTCTAACCACCCTGAGCCCACCATCGTTCTAGGTTGCCTCTTGCTTTAAAAAAAAAAAGTATTTATTAAAAAAGAAAGAGGCAGATAAAGAGAGAATGGGCACACTAAGGCCTCCAGCCACTGCAGATGAACTCCAGACTCATCCACCTTATGCATCTGACTTATATGGGTCCTGGGGAACCAAGCCTGGGTTGTTAGGCTTTTCAGGCAAATGCCTTAACTACTGAGCCATCTCTTCAGCCCCCTCTTGATTTTTTCCAGTAGGTGGAAAAGGGTTGGGTTGGGTCTGAATTGCGTCTGGGCTCTCACTGTTGGGGAGGACATCTAACATTGTCTCCATAGGATAGCAGCACAGGTCTGTCACATCTCAGGGGGTCTCTAGCGTGACCTGGTACTCCAAGAAGCTGAACTATTGCAGGGTGGAGATAGCTAAGTGTCTTGCCAGAATATGATTGAGTCTTTGCTGTTGTGTTATCCCATACAAGTAAATGGAAGCTGCACCCTGTGTTCCAAGGATGAAAATCCTAAATGTGGAAACAAGAAGCTTTTACAATCAAGGAAAGGTGGAGAGTGTTGGGTTGGGAAGCATCCATGTGGATGATTCTCAACAATCTACTGTGGGGCTGGAGAGATGCTTAGTGGTTAAGGTGCTTGCCTGAAAAGCCTAAGGACCCAGGTTTGATTCCCCAATACCCACATAAGCCAGATGCACAAGGTGGCACATGAATTGGGAGCTTTGCAGTGGCTGGAGGCACTGGAATGTCCATTCTCTCTTTCCCTTCCTCAAATAAATAAATAAATTATAAAAATGATATTTAAAGGAAAACTTAAAAACATACCCTACTCTGGAATTGCTTCAAACCTTGCAGTCATGCACCTGCCACTGCATCCAGCTGAACTGTCTGCAGAACAGTGTGCTCCCTATGTCTTTGAGGTCTTCTAAATTTAGCATTAGCCTCTCGTCAGCAACCACAAGGCAGAGGTGGTGTGTTCCACTGGAATACCATCCTGCTAAATACCATAGACTTCCTTGTGACATCGAATTACCATGGCATTTATCTCTCTACTTCCCCCACAGCCTGACTAGAGTGAGACCCTACCTCGAAAAACCAAAAAAGAAAAAGTATCATTTATTTTGGAGAGGGAGGTGCAGACAGAAAGAGTGAGGATGGGTGTACCTGTGCAGAGCCTAGGGCCACTGCAAATGAGCTCTAGATATATGTGCCACTTTGTGCATTTGGCTTTACATAATGTGTATTGGGGAAATGAAAAAAAAATCGGGGCCATCAGATTTTCAGGCTTTGCAAGCAAGCACCTTTAGATGCCGAGCCATTGCCTCAGCCCAAGCAGACTCTCTCTCCAGTGCCTGCAGCACTCCTGGGGCCAGCTTGGTCACATCAGGGCGGAAAGAAGCCCTCTTTCCTGAAGGTTTTGGTTCACAGTCTTGCATCTGGTTCTCATTGGCCATAGCTCAGGTCCATGGCAGAAAGGCAGCACCCCTGTAGCCAGAGTAGAGGACTCTGCGCTGACCATGTGGACTGGAACTGTAGGCAGGTCAGCATGCTAAAGGGAATGATTCAGTGTGAATCGGAGAGGAGGGGCTATGCTAACCCCTTACCCAAAATGGAATTCCCAACTGGCGGAAGCAATAGCTGTATGCTCTTCCCTCCCTGTTCGAGTGAGAATTGGTGGAACTGTCCCTGCACCCTCTTGTCAGGTCACTGACCTCTCTACACCTCTAGCTTTGGTCTGCAGAGGAGTTAGTGGTCACCCATCCTTGCAGCTCTCTCCTTTGCACATCTATCCATGTATGCCACAGCTAGACTCCGGAGACAGACTCACTTGTCGCCATTCGTCACAACCAGATTGCTTATTTGTTTCAGATGTCATTCTGTTGCAAAGAAACCAATAGCAGCCTGGCAAACCTCCCACCATGGTGAACCAAGGTCTCCGAAAGTTCCAGAACTGTTTTGAAGGGTCACACTCCACAGCAGTGACCCTTGGCACAGACAGCTTTATCCTGTTGGGTCCTAGATAGAAGATTCCAGTTGCCTGAGGTTCTGGAAATGGGCCCCACCTAGTTCCTCCCGTGTTTTTGCTCTGAGTAGAAGTAATTATTTTTATGAGGCATTATTCATGTCTAGTCTACCCCAGGGCCATCCCAAATCATGCTTCTCAAGCTATTAAAGGCTTTATCAGGCACACTGAGTCTCTAGCCGTTTCCTTGAGGGGAAAAGGGAAAGATTCCTCTTGATGTCTATACCTCCAAGGGTGGTTGGCTGCCCAGTTCAGGGCCACACTAAGTGGCTGGCACCTCAAAAAAGGGCAAATCTTTCTCTTTCAAGTGCAACTGGAAAATAGGTCACAGGAGAGAAAGTGGAAAACCAGAGAAACGTTTTCACGCAGCCAGGGTTGCCGTCTTGTTGAGTTGGGAGCTGTAAACTTCAACAGGCTCATGTCGTGTGTCTGTCAAGTTTCTTCAATGCTGAGCATGGCATTGACCCAAATAAATGTAGTTGTTATTTCAGCACTTATTTATTTTAATGTACAAATGCAGCCACTACAAAGGCCCCTTTTAACCTACTCAGGGCTCCCTTCGTTTCTTGTCTCTCTCCTCTCTGCTACCCTCCTCCTCATTTCAGAAGTGTTCCCTCCTTCCCACCTCATCGCCCAAGGCAATGGCCTAAGTGCTGAGCGTAATTATAATTAAGAGGCTTTGTGTAAGAAATAGCATCATGTGCGCTTCTGTACCCTTCCCCATCCTGGCCACAATTCAGAGGTGACTCTGCCTCATAGGAAACAAATGTAACCAATGCAGGGCTGTAACCCTAGAGAAGGACTCCCTTATCTAAACCAGAGTTCTCCAAGAACAAAACAATGCTTTTCTGCTTTCTTCCTTTCTTCCCTTCGTCCTTCCTTCCCTCCCTCCTCCCTCCCTCCCAACTTCCTTCCTTCTTTCCTTCCTTCCTTCTTCGACAGACAGACAGACAGACACAGTGGACACACCAGGCCTCTAGCCAGTGCACATGAACTCCAGAGGCATGCTCCACCTTGTGCATCTGGCTTTACGTGGGTACTGGGGACTGAAACCCAGGTCCTTAGGTTTGCAGGTAAGCTCCTTAACTGCTAAGCCATCTCTCCAGTACAAACTTCTTATCAGTTGATTTTCTTGGGTATTTGTCATAGTGGAAATAAGCAAACAGGATCTCTGTTGGAATGTTCTCAGCTCTTTGGAAGACTGAGCTTGTTGATCTCTGACAACTTCCAACCTTGGAGAATCTATGTAGACATCCAAATATAGGGAGGAAAACAGGGTTTAGATTGCATTAAGAAATGCATTTACGGGGCTGGAGAGATGGCTTAGTGGTTAAGCGCTTGCCTGTGAAGCCTAAGGACCCTAGTTTGAGGCTCGATTCCCTAGGACCCACGTTAGCCAGATGCACAAGGGGGCGCACGTGTGCCCATTCTCTCTCTCTCTATCTCTTTCTCTGCCACTCTCAAATAAATAAATAAATATCTAAAAAAAGAAATGCATTTACTTTATATATATTTAAATATATTACTTATATACATATATGTATGTGTATATATATGCATATATGTATATGTATGTGTATATATATATTCTGCTAAGAAACTGCTAGAGTTGTCAGGCCTACTAACATTGTAAGAGGTTTGTCCCCTGCAGAGGTGGGATTCATTCAGGATGGAGGTAAAACCATGGCCTATAGTTGAGAGACCAACACAAAGTGGTCATATGGTCCATGCTATGGGTAGAGAAAAAGCACTACTTACCATAGTAGGGTTCTGAGAAGACTATTAAAGCCATCTCTTGGAGTACTCAGGCATCCATGATCCTTTCTGTTTCCCCATTATAACATCCAGTTGCAGAGAACTGGGATGATGGCTTAGTGGTTAAAACATTTGCAAAGCTTGCTGGACCTAGGTTCAGTCCCCAGTACCCACATAAAGCTGGATGCACAAAGTAGCATATGCATCTGGAGTTCATGTGCAGTGGTGAGAGGTTCTGCAACACCCAAAAACACTCTCTCTCCAAATAAATTAATTAATAAGGCCCTGTTTCGGCTGGGGAGATGGCTCAGTTGCTAAAATGATTGTCATGCCATCATGAGGATCTAAGTTCAGCTCCCCAGAATGCTCATAGGATGCTGGGAATGATTTCAGAGCTGGGGAGGAGTAGACAGGGGTCTTCAGGGCTTACTGGCCAGCGGCCTAGCTGGCTCTGGTCAGTGACTCTCAGTCAGTGACAGGGCCTGTCCCAAAGGGTAAGAGTGACTGAGAAAGATCCTCTCGGTTTTGACCTCTACACACACACACACACACACACACACACACACATGTACGCATGCACCCACACCCACACATTCCAATCTCCATGGAAATCGATACTGAAACAGGCAAGGTTGAAGCTGTTTCATCAATTTCTGACCTGGCCTGGGATACCAGGGTCCTTACAACCCTCATCTGCAAGCCACTGGGGTCAGAGCATGGTGGGGGCTGGAACTCAGACCCGCGTCCTGAGATCTCCCTCTGGCATCCTTCCTGAGCAGATGTGGGAAAAAGCCAAGGATTGGTGTCTAAGCCATCCTACTACAAGGTCATCCATCCAAGTTAGCTCCATCTCTTATGCTCTTAGTGCTGAGCAAGTCATGACCACACACCACATTGTTCACAACTCAGGTGTGCAATCAATGCGGCTTTACCTGTACTCTGTCTAATGTCTGCCCAAGCCTCAGTTGTCCTAATGAAATTTAGCCCCTCTCATCCAGTGCTGTCCTCCAAGGCTTACACAAAGCTGAAGGGGAAAGGGGTGTTTAATCTTTTCATCGCACAGGCATTTCCTGAGTCACCCAGACCCATCTGGTCTTCTGTCATCAGTCTGTGCACACACAGGTCAGTGCCGTACCCTCCTCATTCCAAGGAAGGTGTCTTTGGAGTTACTGTGCAGCCCCCATGTCTCAGTACGACAAGCCTGCTGGACAGGGAACCTCCTTCTACTGTGTTGCCTGTAACCTCTGGAAAACTGTCTCCAGCAACAAGAAGGGTGAGTGAGGGGGCTGCCAGGGGACCTGCCACCTTCTAGCGCTGAAGACAAGAGTGCTCGCCTCTGTTCTGAGAGCTCCCCTCCAGTGGGAAGATGTGGGTGCCTGTCTTTCCTCTGAGTTTACCAGCACCTCAGCTTACCACAGAGTCTCTTCCCTCTCCATTCCAGGCCATCTTTCTTTCCCCAGTAGTCTGGCCAGGCTGGAAGTAGGGTAGAGAAAACCAGAGTAGCCCAAGCTGTTCCTCTATTTTCTCTTCTGCCCTGAAATTCCCTAGGAGGGCCTCAGCTTTAGAGCTCAGAACTCCAGATTTTTCTCCTTTGTTCTCTCAGTTCTTCCGTGGCCTCCCTTCCCGGAGGCCAGAGCCTGGAATGTTTTAGCCAAGGGACTGGAGCAGAGCCAGGAGGTGCCAGGAAACTCTGGGAGAGAGAATGCTCCTCCAACGTTTCCAACTCTTATCCCCCAAAGAAAGGGTGACAGGCAGCCGTTCAACTGCCAGCTGGCTGGCAAACCCCCCTTATGCCCGTTGCTTCCTTTATTTAGGGTTTTAAAATATTTTTGTAGATTTTTATTTTATTTTATTTATGAGAGAGAGAGAAAGAGAGAGAGAGGAAGGAAGGAAGGAAGGAAGGAAGGAAGGAAGGAAGGAAAGAAAGAAAGAAGGAAGGAAGAAAGGGGCAGAGAGACAGAATGGATGAAGCAGTGTCTCTAGCCATTGCAAACCAACTCCAGACTCATGTGCCACCTTGTGCTTTTGGCTTATGTGGGTACTGGGGAATTGAACGTGGGTCCTTAGACTTTGCAGACAAACACCTTAACCACTAAACCATCTCTCCAGACCTCATTCAGATTTTTATTGAGTGCCTCCTGGGCCCCAGCTGCGTTAGGGGATCTCTGTGGGGTGGAGGGAGGTCAGGACTAGGGACATGCAGATGAAACAGCCTTCTCTCCACTGAGGCCTCTGTGGACTGAGTAGCGTCTCAGGCATGGGGCTTTGTCACATGGGTTCAGATATGTCTGCCAACCAAAAAGAAAGGCTGTGCCTCGCCCCACAGCCCACCTGCAGGAGACCTTCCCAGCACAGACTGTGGGAGAAGCCAGATGAGCATCCCCACAGGCTGCCAAGCATGTGTTTTAGGAACAATCACTTAATGACAGGAGATGGCTTTCCCAGCCTCCACATCTGCCTGATTAAACCATGGGACAAAACTGGTACCTTTCACTACAGGGCTGATTCCCAAATATCCCAGTGTCTGAGATTCCAGGAAGTTTGAGAGAACAACATGCGTGTGCCTGATTACTCCTGAGCACTGTCTGCTTGTCTTGTTCCCTCTTCCTCCCTTCTCACAACCGCCTTGCGTGCAGATGTTCTGAGAGGGTCTCCTGCAGTTGGACACATCTGCCACCCAGGTGTTTGATTTTGGAGAATGGGGATGGCCAGAGGGAAGCAGGCTTGCCACACCCATGCATGCTCTAGCCTTGGCTGTTTCTGGCCTAGACATCCTTTCCATGGCCAATGAAGTATAATTGTGGAGAAAGACAGAAAGTGATGGTCTTGTTGGCCAACTACCGAGCTTACTCATGACAAGCTGTCTCCAGAATGACAATCAGGTTTTAAAATTGTATTTTATTTATTTATGAGGTAGAGAGATGAAGAGAATGGGTGCTTCAAGTTCTCTAGCCATGGCAAAAGAACTCCAGATGCATGTGCTACCTTGTGCATCTGGCTTTACATGGGTACTGGGTAATTGAACCCAGGTCCCTAGGCTTTGCAGGCAAGGTCCTTAACTGCTACACTATCTCTCCAGCCCACAGTTTTTAAAAAGTACAATTTTGTTTTTACTTATTTGCAAGCAGAGAGAGATAGAAAGGATGAGTGTGCCAGGGTCTCCAGCCACTGAAAATAGACTACAGATGCATGTGCCACCTTGGGCATCTGGTACTACGTGGGTACTATGGAATTGAACTCCAGATGGTTAGGCTTTGCAGGCAAGCACCCAGACCACTGAGCAATCTCTCCAGCCCCAATCATTAGTATTGGTGTTTCTTTTCTTTTCTTTCCTTTTTTTTTTTTTTTTTGTTGTTGTTGTTGTTTTGTTTTGTTTTTCAAGGTAAGGTCTCACTCTAGCTAAGGCTGACCTGGAATTCACTATGTAGTCTCAGGGTAGCCTCAAACTCATGGTGATCCTCCTACCTCTGCCTTCAGAGTACTGGGATTAAAGACATGTACCACCATGCCCAGCTTCCCAATCATCAGTTTTTTTTGCAATTTCTTATTAAATCCTTGTCTTTGCTTGCAAAGGCTCCTCAGGGCATTCGCCCTCCTCCCTTGTGCAAGCCACACAGTGGTCTTCAGTTCTTTCCATCTAAGCACATTGCCATCTTGCAATTCAGTGTAAGGCCTAAAACCATATACACCATGTACACCTTCCCTCTTCCTGCACACTGGGGCCTTGTCAATTCCCACTCATGCTACAGGTCCTAACTCTTCAATGAAGACTTCTCTCACTCTACATCTAAGTTGGATCAGGACTTCTTAGTAAGTTTGTGGTCATGGCTAAGTCACCTGAGCCTATTGTTCTGACCTGAACAAGACATTTCTGCAGATAGTTTTGATTGGTTTAAAAGAAAATAGAAAGTAATTTATCCCAATACCTCTGGGCCTGCATGTTATATGACCAAAGTCAAAACAGACAGCATGTTAGAACTCATGGTCATTATTTCTTGACTTTGCTATGAAAGCTTTAATTTAGTCCAAGTCATTCAAACTATGACTGACTTCTCTGATCTGTGTTCTCCTCAGAAGTCATGTGTGACTGGGAATAATATTCACTTTGTGGGTGTGAAGTGCATTATCAGTAAAGTATTTAAAGCTCTGGCTGATACCTCATATATAATTTACTTAATAAATGATATTATATACTATTATTAGATATGGCATGGTGACACCTGCCTGTAATCCCATCATCACTCAGGAAGCTGAGGCAGAGGGATGACAAGTTTGTGTCCAACCTGTGCTCTATAGAAGGACCTAATATAATTAGTATAATTACTATTAGTAATATAATACTTATACTTATATAAGTGCTATTATGATTGTGTGTCATATTTATGGCATATTATAAACTAATTTTTATTATAGAGTATGTCTTATAGAACATGAAGACAGGTATGATGAGCAGGGAAAGAGGTTATATAAATTTTGGAAGCAAAAGTCTATTGATTTTTTTTTGCCATATTAAAATGAGGGAATCTTCAGGTTTCACATGAGAGAGAATTGAGAAGGGCAGGGAATACCATGTCTAGTCCAGTGTCTATGAGCCTGATGTCCTATGGGAAAATCTAGTGGTGGCCAATTAGGAAGGTTTAAAACCAAGCTTATATCCTGGCATCCTCTTTTTTTCAGGCCTGAACAAATGCTCTGGACTCCTACTAGGTACCCCTATGCAAACCTTCACCCACAGACGTTTCCAAGGCACACATCTGTTCATACCTCATACTGTTCTCTATCCTTTGGAGAATAGCTTTGTAGTTTTCTATTGTTCTCAAGGCAGGGCCTAATCACCTAGTGTTTATTTGAAGTGCCAAGAGACCCTGGTATGCCCATTTCTCGACAGATAGATAGATAGATGGATATATGTGTGTGTGCTTAAAAATAAATAGATAAAAATATATTTTAAAAGAGAGGTTAGGTTGCTCCCCTCAGTGGTGGGAGCATACCTCAACACTCTTGGTATCTCTGAAAGAGGAAGCCAACAAGATACTTTGGGATCTGGTGGGTATACCTTTTAATGTGGGGATCTGCTGGGATCCCTGTCATTGGGCTACTTTAAAGCCAGGGGGAAGAGGGAAGGGCTCTCTTGAGTCTTGGAAAATCAGTAGTTATTTGATAAGTGAACAATTTTCCTAATTGAGCCATGCTATCCTAATAAGGGCAGGGTAGTTGGGTCAATATGATGTTCAGAAACAATTTTGGGTCAATTTCTCAAGAAACATTTTCATTTACCTTTATATTTATAGATAAGGATTTTCTGGAACAAATAGTAAAGTCACAGAGTCATGCTGATACTGATGCAGGTGCCTTTGGCTGCCAGGCCTGAGTTAAGTTGCGCATGCGAGCTGTCTCAGTGATCCATCTACCGCCACCGCCACCCCCAGTGCCAAGTGTATTACAAGAGGACACTAAGCCTGGGGTGGGTCATGTGACCTTCACACTAGGGTTGCCATATTTAGTAAGTTAAAAACATTTTAGCTGGAAATTCTATCCTGTTTTCCACTTTTATAGTCAATTTTAAAAATCATATTTTATTTAGTCATTTGAGAGAGAGGAAGGGAGAGAGAGAGAATAGGCATATCAGGGCCTCTAGCCACTGCAAAGGAAGTCCAGACATATGCACCACCTTGTGCATCAGGCTTTATGTGGGTACAGGGGCATCAAACCTAGGTCCTTTGGCTTTGCCAGCAAGTGCCTTAACCACTGAACAACCTCTCCAGTCCCATAGTCATTTTTTTTTTTTCTGGTTTTTCGAGAGAGGGTTTCACTGTAGCTCAGGCTGACCTGGAATTCATTATGTAGTCTCAGGGTAGCCTTGAGCTCATGGCAGTCCTCCTACCTCTGCCTCTCTAGGGCTGGTTAAAGGTGTGCACCACCATGTCCAGCTTCATAGCCAGTTTTTTTAATGTGAAGTCTAGATTTTCAGCTTCTGCTCTAGCATCTGATAACCTGACGTATCTGTGCCATGTTCTGCACAAGGCACTGGCTGGGCCCAGCCTAGAGCACTTTGCACCTCCTGGGCTTGGGGTGGAACTCAAGTTACCACAGTCTCCATCTAGTCCTGGAGGGAATTTGGGTTTCACAATGGACTAAGGCACCCTCCCAGAATCTGGGTGTATTTGGACAAGTCTTTTCCCTTTAGGGGTCCTGTGACATGATTCTGAGAACCTGAGGACTTACAGACATCCCTCCAGCTTGGTGGGCTGCTCATGAGACTATGTTGCTTTGATTAAATACACCCACAAGGGTACAGCTCAGAAGTGTTCAAAAGTAAACATGGCCATTCTATTATAGTTTTTGAAATGTTTGGAAATTTGATTGTTATTAGGTTGTGACCTACTAAGAATTATTGACTAGGGAGCTATAATTTGGAAGCTTATAATTTTCTTAGTGGACCTTGATTTGCACAGCCCTGATTAAAATACAATGAATTCCAAAGCTTAAATGTTTCATTCTGAAAGGCTCAAAGGGTGGGAATTGAACTATACAATGAATTTGCTTGGAAACTTTATTGAAATAATATTATTGGAAGACTTTTGTGAGCATAAAATGATCTGACAGAAACGAATCGATGCCAATTCCAGCAGCCCAGGGAATGCTGAGGGAATATAGGTTTCTTCAGATGACGTCTGGACAAACGCTCCCAGATTACCTCAGGGGTAAAAAGAAAATTATTATTCCATTCCACAGCCTTGCTAATTCTTTTCAACATTGATCCAGTCAGGTAATTAGAACCCAAGTGGAGGAAACGTGTCTAATTGTCATTTATTGTAACTTTACCAAAGGTGACTGTTCCCAAGGAAAGTCTGACAGGACCAAAACAAAGTGTTCATGAAAGAAATGTGGGTGCGGTTGGGGGTCTGGGCCAATGGATAAAGCCTCCCTGCACAGGCTCCCAGAAGCCAGTCACAGACAGGGGGGTGGGGGGGAGTCAACAGTGAGCACCTCTATCGCCTTCTCCGTGGAGGGTGACGGAGCCCTGATTCTCCCACCACAGACACCACAGAGCTCTTTGATATTTCAAAGCACGCGCCTGTACAAAACTTTACCCCTCCCGTGCACTACAGGGAATGCAATACCTACTACACAAATAGTCAAGGGGCTATATACAAAATACCTACCCTGCTTTTATCACATTTCTTCATAACAGCTAAATATGAAGTATGTCTTGACCACCTATTTACCTTACCTTAGAAATGACTATCCAGGTTCTACCAAGATTATGAGGAACATGCATTGCTTCGATGCAAGGATATTTTTTAGAGGTTGCTCCTCGTCTTTCTCCCTCCTTAAATACTTGGAGAAAGCTTTTGGGTTTGTCAGTCTCACACCCAAGGGGACGGGAGAGCAGCTGCCTCCTCTGTCCCCCAACTTCATGAGTATTCCCTGTTCTCAGTTTTGTCCAAATTAGTCCCAGGATTTTAGTTGTCTTTTTATTTTTTGTCCAACATTCCATCATGCAATTCATTAAAATCCTTACATGGAATGCCTTACAGATGAGCCATGTCCTAATTCACATTACAGTTTGCAATTTGTTCCCCGCCACCACCGCTGGCGCGGTAAGTCATTCTTCCTGGACATTGACAGACCCCTTGAATGTCCGTGCATTTGATGTAACAAAGCAACAAAGGTCAGATTTCTTTCCTTCAACACTCCAGTGTAGTGGCCTTATTCCAAACTGTGGGTTCATCATGAAATAGTCCCAAGAATTGACATTCCAATTCCTTGTTAGTTCTACTTGCAATTAACGATTTTGAAAACAAACAGAGAGCATTTAGACAAACGTGGCTTGGCTGACAGCTGTTGCCGCTGACTGCTCATTCAGGAAAGTTGGGATCCAAACACGCCGACTTTGTTACTGTCACTGCCACTTTTTTTGTCATTGGTGCATGAGACATTAAAAATGCAGGGACATTGTCAAAGGGGAGGCTACACTAGATCAGAGGTGTTTAACCTGATCGTGTAAAACTAGCCACTATCCTGCTGAGAAATCTGACCAATAAAGGGGCTGGTTTGCTGGAGGACAAAATCTGGGTGTATATTTATTTCTTTACTCTGAGAAAAATATATGGGAAACCTTCAGCATGTATTGATATAACTCTTTGTATTTCTGTTTTCCCCAGTAGAAGCGACTGTTTTCTATCAAACATTTCTACCTAGAAATTAGACTCTTTTTTAGAAACAACAACAATAATGGGCGGGGGACTGTGTGCTTACGGCCAGGACAGCTCAGGAAAGCTGTGGGATGTGACTGCCTGTGCACCAGGAAAGATCCTGGGCTCTGAGCTGCCCAGCCTTGTCCTGAGTATACCCATTTCTAGAAGGGGTAGGTGGCCAGGTTTGAGCATACCTTTCATTAATCATGAAAAGCAAGAATCCTTTTTTTCTTTGTTTTTCGAGGCAGGGTCTCGCTCTAGCCCAAGCTGACCTGGAATTCACTATCATCTCAGGCTGGCCTGGAACTCACAGTGATCTTCTTACTTCTGCCTTTGGAGTGCTGGGATTAAAGGCCAGCGCCACCACCCTATAAGCAAAGACACCTTTTAAGAGCTTGCTTGGCTGCCATGATTTTGTAAGCATTTATGCGCTGATGTTACATCTTAAAGGATATTCAGTCTACGGACAGTTTGGAGTTTTAAAAAATATTTTTATTTTATTTATTAGAGAGAGAAAGAGGCAGATAGATAGATAGATAGATAGATAGATAGATAGATAGATAGATAGATAGATGATACCTAAAGAAAGAGCGAGACAGAAAGAAAGAAAAAAGGAAGGAAGGGAGGAAGGAAGGAAGGAAGGAAGGAAGGAAGGAAGGAAGGAAGGAAGGAAGGAAGGAAGGAAATGGGTACACCAGGCCTCTGCAAACAAACACCAGACACATGCACCACCTTGTGCATCTGACTTTACATAGTGCCTGGGGAATCGAACCTAGGATTTTTGGCTTTGCAGGCAAACGCCTTAATTTCTAATCCATCTCTCCAGCCCCAGTCTGGATTTATCACAGGTGAATCTGATGCTCAGTCTCAACATATTGACAAAAGGGGTGCATCAGTCCTGAAGTAAACGGGGGAAGCATAGGCACTTTAGGGTCAGGACAGGAAATCTCACATCATGCAGATGTTGTTACATCCTTTGTCCTGTGGCATTTTATTTTTGCCCTACAAAAGTGTTGCTCAGAAACTAGTGCCAAGACACAAACCAAAAAGGTAAAAGATGTCCCCGAGGTGCACAGCAGTAGTCTTCCAGACAGGGCTCATAACCAATTCTCCTAGCAAAACATATCTGGTATAATTCACTGGTGGTGACAGCATTGCTTTCCTGTCTCCTGGATGAGTCCTCCAAGTGTATGTATCCATCCTATGGCTGGAGGACTGAGTATGTTTGGAAACTTGGGGTGTTTGTATGAGATCGTGTGCCAGGCACGGCAAGCACTATTTTGTAAACTGGATTTGTACTCTTAGGGGTATGTTGCAAGTTGAGGCCAAGCCCACAGAAAATTATTTCTAAATGAATACAATATGAAAAAGTTATTTTATTTCTAATTTCACATGTAACATTGTTACTTGGTGAGTTTCAGGTTACACTTGAATGCGTGTCTATTAATGTGATATGAGATGCATGCATGATTTCATCTTGAATGCATTTGAATAGAATAGCACTGGAAATGTAATTTGTATTCTCAAATTTTATAAAGCAAAATAAATAAATCTTGGGGGGTGGTAGCCACGTTAAGCATGTTGCATTAATTTCTTGGGGGTTCTCTCAAGCTAATTACTAACTTCCCTTCACAGATCCAAGTTGTGAGGTGATAGCAGTCCTGTCTCATTTATACCCGAAAACCTAAGCCCTCCTCATCTCTTCTGCCTCTAGGACGTGGTCATGTGGGCAGAATGCAGAGCAGCTCACCTTCACACTGGAGGAGGGTTCTCTATCATTCACCCTGTGACTGCTGGCCACTGTCTAGTAAACTCCCTACAAAGGTAGAAATGTTCTAGACCAGTGTGTAGGGTACAGTGGTCTATGGCCCCACGTAGCCATTGAGCTCTTAAAATATGACTTGTTCAACTAAGGAACTAAATTGGGAGTTTTATTAATTTTAATTTAAATGGCCACATGCAGCCAATGGTCATTGATTTGGACAGTACCCACCATAGTGTTCATTGGTGGCCAGCTGTCTGCCCCAAGATCACAGACATCCTGAAAATCAAATGGTTTGTGTGTTGTGATGCTCAGGTGGCACCCTGTGATGTGACAGCTATCCTAGGCACCAACCACACCCTGAAAGTTCTAGTATCTTAATAATTATACGCTTAACACCCCTGGTTTCTGAAACATGGGGGAGGAAAGATGACAGAAATAGGGTGGAACAAAATGTAGAAAACAAGAAAGTAGGAATAGAGAATGTCTTCACATAAGAAATTGGTGGAAGTCCTGAGCTCTGTGATACTAAGCTTGATGCATCCATGGCCGGGTCTGCTTAGCACCCTGAGATGAGTTCTAAAAACTGTTGCCTATATAAGGCAAGCCCAAAGAGATGTCTGAAATGCCTGACTATTTCACATGAAAAGGCTCAGCGCTCACTAGGATGGTAAGCCTCTTAATGAATTTGGCCTTTTGCTGATTTACGAAAACCAGCTTAGTATTTTTAGGCCACTGTTCCTCAAGACTCACTACATATTGGCACTTTGGGATATATTCTGTGGATACTTGTAGGAGGTAAGGTGCCACCCAGAACTATGCCAAGTCAATGATCTATCCCTGTGTGCTAGAGATTACAAGCTGGGAGCCCTGGGGGATTCTAATCACATGGAAGTGAGGAGTACCACAAACTCCAAGAAAATATGTTCATGATTTTTTGGACTGTCTACAAATTTTCAAACTCCAGGAATGGTGTTTTTATTTTATACACTCTCCTTAGGACTTGAGTTTCACTAAAGCATTTTCTGTCCTTGTTTTCCTTATTAAATTAGCAAGGCTTACTTGAAGCAGAATATACCATTAGGTTCCGGAATGTTGTTGAAAGAACACAACAGAAGGGAATGAGAAATACCTAAGGTTCCACTTAGGGTGCGGGGGGAGGGCTTACTGCTATAAAAATGCTTTCTCTGGTAGAAGTTGAACAGGAAAAGTATGTTGAACAAAACAAAGGAAGCCAAAGCCTGATGTTGAATTTTGATCTTTTATTGCTTTTTTTTTTTTTTTTTACTTTACTGAAGGAAGAATGAGGCCGGAGCACCGGTGGCTAGCGCTGTGCTTTCTTTCTGCCAGCCTGTCCTGCTCAGGCCCTGCGCCACACTGCCCTTTCTTCTGCAGGCTTTCAGGGGCACTTTCTAACATATCAGCTAGAGAGATGGCTCAGGGGTTAAAATTTGCACTTGCTTTCAAATCCTAATGACTTAGGTTCAATTCCTAAATACCCACCCACATAAAGCCAAATGCATAAAGTGGCACATGCATCTGGAGTTTGTTTGAAGTATCAGGAGGCTCTGATATGCCCATACTATCTCTCTCTCTCTGTCTTTCATCTCTCTCTCTAATAAACAGATTAAAATATTTTTAATATGAATTCACTTCTGCCCCTTTTGTAAATCTCTTTAATAGCATGCACAGCAAATGTCAGCAGTGTTTTTCTCTGCATGGGCAGATAGTGAATACTTTGGGCTTTATGTGCCATTCTGTATCTCTTGCAGCTTCTCAGCCCTGGCCTTGTGGCCACAGTAGGTGAACAAATGACTATCGTAGTGTAACTATCTACAAAAAGAAGTATTTGGCCCTTGGACTGCAATTTAAGACATTTTGAAATATGACCTTGACCAGCACACTGAGGTTCCCGTGGAAATGCTACTGAAGTCTTTAGACCAGGTAGTCATGTAAGGGCTCCTTGCTTTTGCTGATATTGTTTCTTCCATTTAGATCCCTGTCTGCTCTGCATTCTCCCTGTGCAGCGAGTAGGGTCTCCACCCCCTGCCTTCCACAAAGCTGTGACGCACAATTCTTTGCTTCTACCTCTAAGAGTAGCTTTAGCCATGTTCCATAAGTGGGCCCATCAGGGTGTATGACCCCATTTCTATTAGCACCCAACTTAGAGCTTGCATAAGAGCGCATCATGTGAAGGTGGCACACCTTGGATTTGTGACTGCATCACAAAGAAATACATGAGCTTGTGTAAGGAAGCTCTTCACATCCAAACGCAGAGCGCTACTCCGCTGTCTCATTGCCGCAAGCAGACAAGTGACTAGAAGCAGATTGGAGAGAAGAAGTTTATTGTGCCTATAGTCCTGGGAGGACAGGTCCCTCTGTGGAGAGGAAGGCACTGTGCCAGAAGGACATTCAGCTGGTCACAGTGTAGCCAGAGGCAAGATGCAGAATGTAAGCAGAGAGTGTAACCAGGCTATAAAAATCCCAAGGAAGTAAGCCATTGGGGGGTGTACCTTCAATCACCTCTCCAGTCCAAATTACATGGAGAGATGGCTTAATATTTAAGGCATTTGCCTGCAAAGCCAAAGGACCCAGGTTGAATTCCCCTGGACCCACATAAGCCAGATGCACAGGGTAGCATATGTGTCTGGAGTTCTTCTGCAGTGGCTAGAGGCCTTGGAGTTCCCATATATTCTCTCTCTCTCTAAAATAAAAACAAAATAAAATAAAATAATCCAATAAATTCCCTTTGAGTACCAATTCTTTCTATCAGTTCTGTTTCTCTAGAGAACCATGACTAATGCACTCCTCCCCACAGACTCATGGGCTGTCTCATGCAAAATGTGTTCAGTCCAACTTCAAAGGTACTCATAGTCTTAATGGTCCTCACACAGTTCAAAACGATGGGGAGGCAAGACCACTGTGCAGGAAAAGAATGGGGGTCAGCCACCAGGACCACAGCCAGGCAGAACTGAGCAGAAGAATTGCAGTCAGGACTTGAACCACAAGGCCAATCAGGGAAGGAATGAGGCGTGAGGGAAGCAGTGTCTAGATTTGGGCATCTGGACCAGGGAGAGGATGCAGCCTGTTGGAGAGAGATCAGAGTCAAGGATTACATGATTCATGGCATAGTGGGACTGACTCACAGAGGGAGGAAAGATTAAAGTGCCTGAGGAGGAGCTAGGGTTCAGGACCAACAGGGGCAGATGATAGAAGGCTCCAAGTATGTGAGATGAATAAACACCCCAGAGGGAGCAGCAAGCTTCATTAGGGAGGAGAAGACTGGGCTTGCCAGAGAATGGGAGGGTGCTTAGAAAGAGTACTGGAAGCTGACAGGGTGGGGAGGGGGGCTCAAGAGGTGACGAGTGGATGGGGCACCTCGAGACTGGTAGAACCAAAACCCCTATGGAAAGGCCTCTTTGGAGTGATTCTTTCAAAGAACCCACATATTATCATCTTGTGTGGCCTTAAAGCTTGAGGCATTCTCAACCTAGGCCCAGATTCCCTGGGAGGGGCAGCGAGAGAGCTATAGAGAGGAGGACAGAACCTCATTTCAACCCACTCCTAGACAACAGCTACAGGGTGTTACAGCAATTTTGAGTCCCTCCTTGAAGCCAGTCTCCTCTCAGTCCTTGTCTGGTATGTGCCCTGTTCAAGCCTATTGGGTATTTTGAAAGAAGAGATTGATTGATTTGAAGTGCTGCATATTTAATCTCACTCCCAGGACAGCGTCCGGGTGTTCTTTGGCAGTTGCCACAGGCTGGGATATGCAGCTCAACACAATCTGACCAGATGTCCCAGATATTTCAAAGTAATATCACGTGATCCCTGATAGTCAGTCTATTAAAGACGACAGAACAGCCATCCTCACCCGTGTCTGTTCAATAGCATCACCTTGATTCTTAATCCTGACTCTCAGGAAACAGAGGTAGGAGGATTGCTGTGAATTCAAGACCACCCTGAGATTACATAGTGAATTCCAGGTCAGCCTGGGCTAGAGCAAAATCCTACCTCAAAAAAACTTTAAGGGGGGGGGGGGCACTGGAGAAAGGTCTTAGCAGTTAAGGCACTTGCCTGTAAAGCTTAAAGACCTGTGTTCTACTCTCCAGATCCCATGTTAGCCAGATGCAAAGGTGAAGCAAGCGCGAGGTCACTCAAGCCCACTAGGTGGTGCAAACATCTGGAGTTTGATTATAGTGGCTAAGGCCCTGGTACAGCAATTCTCTCTCTCTCCCTCTGTCTCTTTAGCTTTCTCTCTCTAAAAATAAAATGAAAAAGAAACAAACAAACAAACTCATGTTTCTATTCTCACCTCCAGAATATACATTGACATGGACTTGACACCTTGGCATCCATATTTTTTTAATGAATTTTTTAAATTTATTTATTAATTTGAGAGAGAGAAAGAGGCAGATAGAGAGAAAGAGAATGGGCACACCAAGACCTCTAGCCACTGCAAACTCCAGACACATGTGCCCCCTTGTGCATCTGGCTTACATGGATCCTGGAGAATTGAACCAGAGTCCGTAGGCTTTTCAGGCAAACACCTTAACTGCTAAGCCATTTCCCCAGCCCCTTGATATCCATATTTTTTTTTTTCTTGGAGTCTCCCAGGAAGTTCTACTGGTGTGCTCATTCTCTCTCTATCTGGCTCTTTCTCTGTGTCTAATAAATAAATAAAATATAAAAAAAGAAATAATTTACTGAGGGATCTCCCATGCACTTGGCACCTTGCTGGGGACAGGACCCACAGGGAGCAAGGAAAGGTTTTATCCCTTGGTTTAGGGTTCAGATACAGAAGAAACTTATGGTGGTAAGTGCTGACATAGGACATGCAAGACACAATCCCACTCTACAGTTGCAACCCTGCTTGACTTTGGTGTCATCTGAAAGTCTGAAATTCCAAGTCCAAAGGCTTATGTAAAGTCTCTCCAAATCAACACAGCCCAGGTAGCCATCCCTTCTGTCACTCTCCGCGATAGATCGATAGTTGGATTGGGATAGCCTTAAGGTAACAGCCTGAAACCTTCCTTAATGTCCATGTTTCCAAAGTCAACAAGCCACTGAACCCAAGCCAGCCCATCTGGCAACATGCATGCAATATGCAAAATCCTAAGAGTATTCTAAAAGAATTTTTCTTTTTTTTCTTTTTTTTTTTTTTTTTGGTTTTTCGAGGCAGCGTCTCACTCTGGCCCAGGCTGACCTGGAATTCACTATGTAGTCTCAGGGAGGTCTCCAACTCACAGCAGTCCTCCTACCTCTGCCTCCCCTGTGCTGGGATTAAAGGCGTGCGCCACCACGCCTGGCCTGAAAAGAACTTTTTTGGGTGTGCACTTTTTTTCTTTTTCTGCGTATGTATATGTGTATGTGGTAGTTGTCTGTGTGTGTTGTGTGCTTATCGGTGCACATGCAAGTGCATGTACATGCCTGTGGAGGCTACAAACTGAGCTGACATCGGTGTCTTCCTCAATCTCTCTCTCTAGCTTATTTATTGAGACAGAGTTTCTCAGGGAGCCAAGAGCCTGTTGATTTTGCATGTCTAGCAAGCCAGCTTACTTTGGGGATCTACCTTTTTCGGCCTCCTGAATGTTGGGATTATAAGCAGGCACTATAATATCTGGCGTTTACATAGGTGCTGAGGATGTGAACTCAGGACCTCAGACCTGTGCAGGCAGCCCTTCAGTAACTGAGGCCTTGTCCTACCCATTCTGATGGCATTATTCTTTGGGTTGAAGTCACTGTAGGTGCTCAAGTGCAAAACAACCCAGAAAGGTAAATGGAGGTACTGGTGGCACCCAGATACACTGAGCACTGGGAAGACATCAGGCTGAAGTGTACAGAACTGCACCAGGGACAATGGCGAGTCCAGCTGAGCCTGATTCTTTGAATTTCTCACCATCTGTTGAGATTTGGGCCCTGAACATTTTCCCTTCTGACCTGTGCTGTCTGGGCTTCCTACGGAGAAACGCAGCAGGCGGGTTCGTGTGTTCATCCTAATGGTACAACCAATCCACTTCCCAAGTCGTCTCCCCTGCTGGTTCTTTCCTATCTCTCTAGGCAGCTTTTACTCTGTTGCTTCAGGAAGCTCTTCTCAACAAGCTGTTTAATCTCACCAGAGGTACCAGGAGGGAAAAGAGCATTGAGATGTGGACACTAGAGGGCCAGAGAAACCCTTTAGGTTACAACATAATGGAGTGACTCCTTTCCAAACAGCAACCTCGAGACTACTGCTTTTCTAGTGCAGGCAGACTCCCAAAGGCATGTGCAGACCCATGTTTCAGACATTTAAGTTCATATAGTAACAGGTGATGCAAGATCTGAAGACATACTGATCCCTTGGATTTTTTATACCTAATGTCAGCTTGGGTTGGGGTAGGGGTACTACCGCAAGTGTACATAAATTTTGGAAATACCAAAGTACATTTCTACAAAGAGACTCCTGCTCTGAAGTCAGTGTGTTTAGCACAGGGTTCTGAATTCAGGGACCCTTGAGAATTCCTTACTTGCAAAAATGAAATGTTTTAGTTGTATATTTTTTCTGTCAGTTTGTTTTGTTTCTGATGGCTTATATCAGCAGTTGTCCAATGATGGACAACCATCAAAGATAATCTTAAAGAATCACACCCAGGAATGGATGGATATCTGATGTTTTGTTTTATTTATGATCTGTTTCAGCTGTAGGCATTCAGATGAAACTTGAATTTTTCCAAAGGAAGTTCTGGACTGCCAGCAGACAGGTGAGGCGACCTCCACATCTTGGAGCATTCCTCATGCTGGTATAGTACAGGTGTCCCCATAGGGGTACCCAGAGCTAACAATCCTAGATTGCTGACTAATGTTTGTAAACTGAACCACCACTGGGCTGCTTGGGTTACCGTTCATTTCACTGAAAAACGCAAGGCCATCAGCATATTCCACACGAGCAGGGGAACCTTTTGAATTGTGAGGTGGAGGGAGTGACCTTCCCAGAGTAATTTCTCTTGCACTATGGTAGTGGTGGTGATAGTGGTGGTGGGGGGTTGCTATATCCACAGTGAGTTTCTCGTAATCTTATTGTGATGCCCAATTGTGTGTTGGTGACTCCTTATTGCAGTGGAGAGAGATTTCACGTGACTGGGCTTGTCAAAGCCTATGTCTGTCCCAGGGTTTCCCTGGGCTACTGTACCCTGGGGCTACCTTCCCACAAGCTGTCTCTGGGCAGGAGCACAGCAGAGGCAGCTGCCTGTAATCCTGCAGACGGAGGTAACTCATCAGTTGCCACTTCTGAACATTAGCAGAAGTGTATTCCCAGTGGAAATGAGGTCAGCGCCCCCAAGTGTAATGGACAGTGTTCATAACAGTTAAGATACGCTGTCAACCAAGATGCCCATCCAGATGAGAGTAGATAAGGAGATGGGGCTTCTTGTCGTTTCTTAAATTACAACACTGTAGAAAAATTCTTAGGACCACAAACGGGAGGTTTTTTCTCAAAGTCATTGAGAAATCATTTTAAATTAAATAATGACATAATGATATCTTCTGTTACCAAAAGATTTGCGATCTTAAAAAGATATCATCGGTATTGAATGACCACATAAATTAAGAGAGATGGAAAAGAGCCAGCCCTCCCTCAATTGTGTATTTTCTATTACAATTTGGAGTGTGCTGATTCCAGACAGTGCAGCCAAGTCTCATCTTGAAACATTCCCTTTGGATGAAACCTGGTGTTTGCATCTCAGGCCGTGACCTCAATAGCCAAGTAGCCAGCCGCCGTGGTAAATGCTGAGCTGTCCCAGTAACTCAGCTCTCCTTCTCCCCTCCCCCCAGTGTGCCTCCCTGGATGGCAAATGCTCCATCAGCTGTGATGATGAGGTAAGATGGCCTCCTGGTCTTGTTTGTGCCAAGGGGAGGTGACAGACTGTACTGTTTGACAGAAGGAATGCTGCTCTGAACAAAGCCAGGTCTAACACATCACTCTGGGCCAGTATCCAAAAGAAAAAAAAAAAAAAAGATATTTGCCTTGCTTTGTTTCTTTTTTCATTCTTTAAAAATGTTCTTCTAATTGCATAGTTTGGTTATAAGAACTCAAAGAAGTAAGTTTTGAATATTTGACTGTACTCTTCAAAGTTTGCCTTTTTATTTACAGGCAATAATGGCTATTACTATTACTATTGAAGCTCGCAGTACAGTTTCTAGTGATCCATACCTTTCTCCTTGGCACCTCGGTACACTCAGTGACGTAGCTAGGAAAATAGAAGCTGACGCCAGGCTGGTGATGTGTGCCTGTAATCTCAGCGTGCGGGAGGATCACCCCAAGTTCGAGGTCTACCAGGGCTAAATAGCAAGAACTGAGAGAAAGAAGGAAGGGAGGGAGAGAGGGAGAGGAGAAAGAAGGAGGAGGGGAGAGGAGAGGAAGAATGGTAGAGGGAGGGAGGAATGGGTGGAGGGAGCAAAGGAAGGAGACAGGGAAATAAAAAGAAACAAAGATGAAAGAAATGAGAATGAAATGCTTTGGTTAATTTCATGTAATTAGAAAGCTGAAAATCTGGAGTTGAAAGTCTGAAACTCACAATTTTTCACTGTAGCATAGTGATTTTCTCCTAAAACTCCTCTCCCTTTCCTTAGACATTTGAATCCCTCGCATCAGCAATAGAAAATAAAAGGTTGTCCAGCCTTTGGTGTGTCCATCAGACTTCTGTTTTCTAACAGCCAGGGCAGTACCCCTGCCCATGCTTCAGAACAAGCAGAAATGCAGTAGCCTTGCTCTCTTCGTGTTAGCTAAAGATTAGCCAATACGTAAAATAAGGTTTATAAATACTTATGCATTCTGGTTACCACAAAGATTTAAGAAATCTTTACCAAATATAATTTCAACCCAAAAGACATAGGTTAAAAGTAGATTTCAAAAAAAAGTAGGCAAAAGAAAAACAAGGTCATAAATATAAAAGAGAGTCCAGCATGAAGTTAAAACAGAAAATGCCTGGTCCCCAGTGGTCTAGCCGCCAGTTTAAAAGAAAAATTGTGACAATAACAGGGAAACTCTATGAGTCACGGAGTCCAGAGTAAAGGCCACTCAATCAGGTCTTCAGCAGAAGCCCAATGTTTTCTGATCATCAGATCAAAAGTAATTTCCCCAAAGGAAAGAGAATCCTGTGCAGTTCTATACAACACCCTCTCAGTAGACACAGGGATCACTTTCCTGGGGTCTGAGGTACTCCCTCGGCTTTACACCATGTCTGCACAGGTTATATAAGAGCTGACCACTGAGCTCCATTCCTTACCGGAGTGCTCAACAGATTAGGACTGGTAAATGTGTCACAGACCCTGAACTAAAGTCTTCATTTCCACAGAGGGTACCACCATAGAACCCAGGACACAGTAACGAGCATGGTCAGTGGAGTAGATGGCTGCTTGGCTGGATACATAAATAGTTGGTCAGTTTGATGAATGTTTCAGAGTCACACTGGCCATGCACTTTTATCAAAGAGGATATTTTCGTGAAGGCAATAATGAAGTCAACAGAAGATAGAGTTGGCGGGGGGAGGGAGGAATTGGCAACAATGACTGAGGCATGAAAAGAGTTTTCTAGGCAGATAGCTTCTCTTCAGGGGCACTGAGGAAAGGCCACACTCAACTCCCACTTCTACACCTCCCAGTGAGTATTTCTACATTTCAGCCTCTGTTTTTTCCCGTGCACTTGTCCATTGACCCTACCTCCTGTTGAGAGCACCCATATTGTGCAAAGGCAGGAGAAAAGTTGTCCCTTACTGAGACAGTTGGGGGTCACAGGACAGCAACAGTCAGAGCTGATGATTCCAGGACCCTGGACTGATTCCGCCTTCTGGCTGGCGCTGGAGTTGGCACTGTGCTGGCTCACCCTAGCGCCCTCTCATTTCAGCGCGAGTTCCCCTGCCAGGACTGGAATTAGCCTCAGGAGTAAGCCTCAGTGAGCCCATACCCAACTTCCCTGAGCAATACTCAATCAACAAATCACTCATAGAGGTTTTTCGAAACTGATTTATTTTTGCCTCCTCAAATCTCCCTACTTCCACATTTTCAGAATGACTTCATCTTGAATGGTGTCTAAAGGTAGAGATGGAACAAATATATATTTATTCTCTGTGGCAGAGTTTGGGGCTCCTGACTTCCCCAAGCCTTTTAGCCTGTTAATGGACTCTTGGGCAGACATCTTCTGAGATGCTGAGCTTCATGTAGGAGAAAAATAATATGGAGAAAAGGGCTGCAGAGATGGATGCAGTGGTTAAGGCACCTGCCTGCAGAGTCTAGTGACCCAAATTTGATTCCCCAGTACCCTCGTAAAGCCAGATGCACATAAAGGCACATGCATGTGGAGTTTGTTTACTCTTTCTTTATCTCTCTCTGAATAAATAAATAAAAATATTTAAAAAATATAATATGGAGAGGAAAAGATAGGGGACAATTTATTTGTTCCTTTTCCTAGAGGGCTGATTGCATGCCATGTAGTACCAAGCCATTGACGCTCTGCTGGCTAGCCTGTCCCTTGATCCCCACACCCAGCACTCTGCCCCTCATTCCAGCAAGGACTCTTAATCCAGCTAGTTGTTGACAGGGTGGTCTCTTCAGGAAGTCATCTGGTCACTAAATTTGCCTTTCAGTGTTTATAGGTTGACAATACAATCTTGTCTCCTGTGAAAATGTATTGGCAGCATCCACATTCAGTGGATGACTGAAGTCTTCTTTGACACTGCACCCAGCATGTGACTTGTGACTTCATTCATGATGTGTCAATCTCATTGTTGACAATACTTGCTTCTTTCCTTCTTTCTTTCCTTCCTTCCTTTCTTTCTTTCTTTCTTTCTTTCTTTCTTTCTTCCTTCCTTCCTTCCTTCCTTCCTTCCTTCCTTCCTTCCTTCCTTCCTTTCTTTCTTTCTTTCTGTTTGAGGTAGGGTGTCGCTGTAGCCCAGGCTGACCTGGAATTTACTCTGTAGTCTCAGGGTGACCTTGAACTCATGGCAATCCTCCTACTTCTGCTTCCTGAGTACTGGGATTAAAAGCCTGCACCACCACACCCAGCTACTAGCTTCTTCTTCTTTTTTTTTTAAGTATTGATTTATTTATTTGCAAGCAGAGAGAGAGAGAGAGAGAGAGAGAGAGAATGAGAATGGGCATACCAGGGGCTCTAACTGCTGCAAATGTACTCCAGACACATGAGCCACTTTGCTAATTTGGCTTTATGTGGGTACTGGGGAAATGAACTTGGGTCGTTAGACTTTGTAGGCAAGTGCCTTACCTTCAGAGCCATCTCTCCAGCCTAATAATTGGTTCTTGCTTAAGGAAGTGACCACATGTGTATTCAGTGTAGCCTTGAAATTCAAACTTAGCTGTGAACAAGCCCAGAAAAGCACTGCGTCTGCTGCCAGCTCCTGTGCTAACATCTTAACAAAAGGAGGGCAAGACAGCTTCAAAATACCCAGGGTCCAAGCAAGGAATACCCACCTTCTCATGTATCTCAGTTTTCTCAGTGTAGAAGAAACAGACCTGTTTCCCAGTTGCAAGGTACACACCCAATGGGGAACACCATCAGACACTTTGGGAAGGAGTGGCAGCCAGGCAGCATTGTCCTTTGTGGGCCTTGGAACCCTCCTGGATCCTCTTTCTAGTCCCTTGTAGTAGAGTGTAGAGTAATCTGACCCTAATGAGGAGATGTAGAACATTTTTACACTCTAGCCTATAGTAGGCCTTTGTGTTCATTTCTGTCAATTATTCTTTAGCAAATGGCAGGTCCTACAGAAAACCCCCTTCAGTTATGTCTGATTCAGATAGTAACTTAAGGGCACCTAAGCTCAAGGGTCCAGGAACCTGTAACTGGGGTCAGTACTACCTGGCCAAAGAGCCCAGGCACCAGTTACTCAGCTGTAACAGCAATACTCCAGGTACCTGGGGAGAAGACTTCTGCTTCTTCCTGCCATGTGTTTCATTCCTTTGGTAACCTGTGGCACATAAGTTCTGTCTTACCTACCTATAGGCAAAGGCTGTGCATTCTTTCAAACAATAAAAGCCTTCTATGAGTAGCTAGGACCCTGAGACCCTAACTATGTCCTGTCATCTCTGGAAGAGAGAAGAGCCAGACAGTAATTATGTCCTGCTATTGAGAGAGGAATCAGGAATAGCAGCTTGGGTTCTAGAGGCATGTGGTACTGGATTCAAATCCTGTCTACTTCACTGTGTGACCTTGGGCTTCAATTTTTCTCTCTGTTTAAAGGGACAGTCCTAAGTGGCCATCTGAAAATGAAGCTTACATGGGTTGATGTCCTCGTGAGATTGCCATTTTCTTCCTTTTTATTTATTATAAATGTTTTGTTTATTTATTTAAGAGGAAGAGGCAGATAGAGAGATGAGAGAAACAGAAAGAGAGAATGGCTTCACCAGGATCTCTAGCCACTGCCAACTCCAAATACACATGCTGCCTTGTACATCTGGCTTACATGGGTACTGGGGAATCAAACCTGGGTCCTTAGGCTTCACAGGCAAGCACAGCTAAGGCATCTCTCCAGCCCCTTCTTCCTCTTCTTTTTTACAACAGTAGCTCCTGAAAACTTTGTCCTGGGCTAGTGAAATGGCTCCAGGGGTAACATATTTGTTGCAGAAGTATGAGGACCTGAGTTTGGATCTCCAAAGGCTCAAGCAAAGCCAGGTGTAGTGGTGTGCACATTTAATCCCAGAGCTGGGGAGGCAGAGACAGGGAACCCTAGGGCTCACTGGATGGCTAGTGTTGCTGAATTGGAGAGCTCTAGGTTCAGCAGGAGACCGTGTCTCAAAAAATAAGATGGATAGTGATTGAGGGAGACATCTGATTTGGACTTCTGGCCTGCATATGCATGTGCACACCCATACCCATACAAACATGCATAAAGATACTTGCACACCACCACACAGTCAATGTTCTTTTATGTTTCTAAAGAAAAACTAAAAAGAAGGAAAACTTCACGTGATAGCTGTCCTCTGACATTCTCCCAGTTGCCCCCACGCTGCGCTGCTGGGTTCTTGAGGTCTTCTTTGGAATGGCCCGTGCCTTGGCTTTGCTCCTTCAGCCCTGAAATACAGTGGGCGCCAAGTGAATGCCTGAGACAGGAGTCGCTCGGTGGCCTGCTCCGCGTCCCTTCCAGCCAGGGCTGACCACTATGAAGATCACCTACAGTGAGGTGTAAACAGCCAGATGTTTATAGCTAGTTGTGACAAGCTTCACCGGAACTTTGTTTTAAAGAGAAATTGCAAAAACACATGCATTTAATAAATCTGAATATAGTTATAATTCTACACAGACACCCAGTGTTACAAGCCTAGGGTCCAGTAGTGGACCTTAGTGTCCAGTATCAAAATGAGTTGGACCAATTTCCCCAAGGCCTTCTGAAGTCCCTTACTTTAGAAAGTATTTTCTTTGACAGCATTTTTATTTTATGTCTCTCACCTGGAGTGGTACTTTTCCCCTCTCTATGTCTCTACTTCTGACCCATCCTAACATGCCAGTGGCATCCTGTGTGCTCGCATCTCTTCTCTCATGGTCTCCATGACATCTTGTCTCTTTATCAAATGTTCTTGATTCTTAACTGATTTATCTTGTGCCTGTATTGTGTTGCCCCTATATTTACAACAACAAATAATCAGAGAGATATTGGCCAAAGACAGTTCTAATTACAAGTGTACTAATTGATTGGGGATGTTTGGGTAGGAATTAATTATCTAAGTAGGAAATTGGGCGGGGACTATAACTTCAGGCGGCTTTGCAGCCGTGGAGTTTGATAATTATTTTCTGAATGCTAATGCTCTTGTATTCAGAGTATTTGTTGATGGAATGGGGCAGGTCAGCGCTGTGTAAGTGCCTGTGTCTGCAGCATCATGATCAGCAAATTAGCAAGACACGATCTACCTCACGTGGTCCAGTGTTGACAGCAGTGACACCCACTGGGGACCCAGTGTGCTCTAGTCACTACGATTCAAAACAACTTTCTACTGCACTATGGTCATGCCCCACAGTGCAGCCACTAGCTAGGGCAAACACAGCAAGAAGATACGGCTTACGTAGCCTAGGAACTGAATTTCCTTTCATATTAACCAAATTAAAGTTAAACTCTCACCTCATATAAAGCTCATCACTACTGAGTGGAAGAGAGCTCTGTAAAATTACTTTATTTATTTATTTATTTATTTATTTATTTATTTATTTATTTATTTATTTAAAAGAGAGAATGGGCACACCAGGACCTCTAGCCACTGCAAATGAGCTCCAGATGCCTGTACCGCCTTGTGCATCTGACTCATGTGGGCACCGGGGAATCAAACCTGGGTCCTTAGGCTTCAAAGTCCTTAACTTCTAGGCCATCTCTGCTCCCCAGATTATTTATTTATTTATTTATTTATTTATTTATTTATTTTTCTTTATTTGGGGAGACCTCTAGCCACTGCAAATGAACTCCAGGTACATGTGCCATATGCCGCCAAATGCCACCTTGTGCGTCTGGCTTATGTGGGTCCTGGGGAATAGAACCAGGGTCCTTTGGCTTTGCAGGCAAATGCCTTAACCACCAAGCCATCTCTCCAGCTACCCCCACACCCCCCTCGAGTGTTTTCTTAAGACTTTTTATGAGACCAAAGAAGGACCCCTGCGGCCACGAGTGTGAACAGGAACCTAAGCATTCACCTGACCCCGTGGGTAACTAGCACACTCTCTCCACACTGACAGCCAGGATTCTCACTGTGCTTTTGACATCCTGTCCAGTCCACACAGTCGGTCCCTGGCTAGAAATCAAAGTCAGATCTTTCTAACCTACTCACCACTGTGTCCACTGTCCTTTACGTGCCCTACAAAACCCAGCCATGTGCCCACTAGGCCAATGTCCCATGGTGGCCTGCAGCTAAGTGGAGTTTAGCTCAGGGTAAAGATATGTTACAAATTAAACATTGCAGTTGGTATGTAAAGCTGAAATAAATAGAAACTGAGTTACATCAAGGACGGAATTAAGCCTTAAGTTTAAAGTCCACAGCACTGTAATTAAAACTTCGCCTGTAGCCAGCCATTCACAGGAGATTAAAGGAGCGTGGGGAAGCCGAGTCTGCGCTTACCTTGCTTTCCACAATTTATAAGTCTGAGCTACCAAGAGCCAGCAGCCCTGCCCCCGCGCCCCTCTCCCAATTAAAAACACGGTTTGCAAGCCTTAAGGAGCCCTGAGGGGCTCCTTTTACAGAGGGCTGCCCCTCCCCCATGCCTCCGTCTATGAACAAATTAAAAAATATTACCTGGTCCCCTGATGGTCCTCTGAGCTGACACGGTGTTTTCATTAATACATTATTAGAGCAGTGACATCGCACTGGCACTGGCGTTTGGCTCCCAAAGCTGCCGGCGCTCCACCACCACAAGATGCCGACTCGAGGCCTCTGAACACGTTGCTCCTCAGCGATGGGGCCTGCGCAGGAAAGACACACCGTCCATTCAGCGTTTTCCAGCCCTGCCCATTCCCTTGTTTGCTGTTTGTTTCATTGTCTCATCTGCGGCATTTGGTTTGCAATCAACCCTGGGGTTAGCTTAACCATGAGTTTAACTCCCCAAGCCAGCAGATATTTTCAGTTCCCTAAATTCAAAGAAAAAAAAGAAGATTTTCTCTGTGACTGGAAGTATGTCACTGCACGTAAAAGCCGTTCAAGGCCTCTGAAGTTGACAGTATGTTTTTCCCTTATTTTCCAGACTGTGAACTGTTACCTCATAGATAACAATGGATTTATTCTGGTATCCGAAGACTACACACAGGTGAGTGCCAGATCTCTTCCCAACTCTGTGAGGAGATCCAAAGGCTCCGGGTGTGGGGCGCGCTGGCGCTAAAGCTCAGAGACCATGAGTATATGTGAGAGGCAATAGCAGATTATAAAACCTTCTTTCCATTTCTCCAAGAAAGTCACAACCTGCTTCTCAGGAGGCCCCAGAGTTCTTACCTCCCAGTGGGGGTTTTAGAGGAGGCAGGGCCCAGGGTCTGTTCTCTTGCTCATAAAATGGTCAGTTTACAGAACTCTTTCCTTTGGAATTGTCTGAGCCACATAAAGCGTTTTGCCTGAAGGGTGGAAGAGCCTTAAAAACAGTTTGGCAACTTTAAAGAGGTTTTTTCCTTATATTATACACACACACACACACACACACACACACACACACACACACTCCTTCGTGGTTACCATCTTTCTGGTTTTCGCTATTTAAGAAAAAAATTCAGTCAAGGGTTAACTTGGGCTTCAACACTGGAACAAGCTTCCAGGGATAGATGAGGCACAGTTGTCACATACACTGTGCGGAGAGCGGGGTGTCGGAGTAAATGAGTCCTGGCACAGACCACTCCACTCTCTGTACAGCAGACTGGGTCAACATTTTGGCGAGAACAAAACAGAGTTTTGCAGTTCAAATTTACTACACGCACACTTTTCCTACCGAAAGTAAGGTAAGATATTGGTAAATTTAGCTGCTCACTACCATCAGGTAATGTTAGAAGTGGCAGTTGGTTCTGATGCTCCTTTTCTTCGTTGTTTAACTTTCCCTGATGCCAGACAGACTGTAAAACGAGGATGGTGACCATGTGGTGTCCTGTTCCTCTAGTACTTGGGACACTGAGTTTCCATCGCGATCATTTGAAACACTTCGGGATTCCACAGTCAGGTGGGCCCATGAGGGCTCAACCACATCATTGTCTTTACATCTCTTGAAGATCTGAGCCTCAAGTTTGCTAACTTAGACACAGTAGCTTCAGGACACTTGAGACGTTTTGCTTCCATTTCTCCTATTCTCTACATGACTTCTGACGCCCACACAGTCTCCTCCCATTGTGAGCATCACTGGACAGTTAGAATAAATGAGCCCATGAAACAAGACCAGACTCTGAGGCCGGTAGGAAGTCCATCAGCCAATGGTGGCCCGCCATCTGACCTGGAAGAACACTAAGGCATTCATGAATCTATGAGGCCAGAACCCAAATGAGTTGCTTGAGAAAAGGTGCCTAATCTTTCTGCATAGCCTATATGGCCAAGACTGGCCCTGGTTCTGGGCACAGGCAGGATGGAGTGCACACCAGGCCCACAGATGGCCAAACTGGGAAGCAGTGACTCACGGTGCCATGGTAGCTGCAGGTACCCAGCACCCTCTTCCCCCTGGACTGTGCCTGCCATTCTGCTCCACCCACACTTGTCGAATGTTCTCTGGCTTCCTGCACCCCAATAAGGATAATTCTTCTCTAGCTAACAACCAGTTCCATTGACACATAAAATATAAGTGTCCTTCTTACTCAGAGCAGAAGCAGACACCCACAGAGCTTACAAGCATTGCCCTCTAGTGAAAAAGAAAATGCTTGATAGAGAGATGTTCTGTTTTGTCCCTCCTCTCCTTCCTGACTTAATTCTGAAGTCTCTTTCGCTTTTGTGTATCTAGGGTCAAGGTTACTCAGTTAATCCAATGACCACGAAAGTATACGATTTGGATTCATTATGACACCGCATCCCCCATCCAAGATATGTCCCCCAGATGGAGAAGGCAGTTGTCAGCTACTCTCCATGGGCACATTCCAGGGTGCTGGCAGGAGGGTGCTACTGCAAGCCTTGCTGCTCTTACAGTTCATGGACACTGCCTTGTGGGACACTACCATCACAGTGGCTGCTAGAGTCTGGAGAGCTCATATCCTGCATTCCACCATGCAGAGCTGGCACATTCCTTAACTAGCAAGAATTAGGCTTGGGGCTGGAGAGGTGGCTTGGCCGTTCATGCACTTGTCTGCAAAGCCAAAAGACCCAGTACCCATGTTAGCCAGATGCTCAGGTTTGTTTGCAGCTACTGGAGACCCTGGTGCATCCGTTCTCTCTGTCTCTGTCTCTCTCTGCCTCTCTCTCTCTCAAATAAATAGAAATAAAATATGAAAAAAAAATTTATTAGGCTTGCCAAAGCTTTGACGTGAAGACAGCCCCAGATGCAGGGGCAGACTGATAGAAGTCTGATTAGCTGTGCCATCTCCTGAATGGGGTCCCATTATTAGAGTGTTGGACAAGATGAGACTGCTCCTCAGAAAGTGATTTGGAGAAAGGATGGCTCTCCAATGCAGGAAATTTATAGAGCTTATGAAGTGGACTGTTCTATTTCCCTAAACAGGTCATCCAGGAATTATAAACAATTCTTTTTATGACTGCTCAGGAAGCCCATTCAGTCTCATTGTGTCTGTATGAAGTAGCATTTTAATCACAAGGGATTATGTGCAGATTAATGCCTGCTTGGTTCAAGGGTAGTGCTGTGTGTGTGTGTGTGTGTGTGTGTGTGTGTGTACACTTGTATGCATGCATGTTTTCATCTCCACATTCAAAACACATTATGCAATGTTCCCCATGTATTGTGCAGTATCCCCATCTGCTCATTGGTTTGCTCTGTAACCCCACAGCTGTTTGTGACTGTTGCCCTTTTCTATATATAGCAAGAGCCCTACAAACGGCCTCTGGCTCCTGTCAGTTCCAGGACACACACTGTGTCTGTTGCCTTCCTCCTCTGCTGTGGGCCACGTTCTTCATCTACTTTCCCTCATACATCTTCTTGTCTTCCCCACAGACTGGAGACTTCCTGGGTGAGGTGGAAGGAGCTGTGATGAACAAATTGTTAACAATGGGCTCCTTTAAAAGGTAAGGATTTTATAGCTTCCTTCATCCCCCAAAAGTTTACCTAAATAACAAACAAAAAAAACAAAAAAAAAAAAAAGCAAGCTCAGGTTTGACCCATAGCTGGTTCCAAGATGAGCCACAACATCTCTCTGAAATTCCATGCCTCTCACAGCACCATTCCATCTTAGAAACTCAATTAACTATGGGTTTCATGTTTAGCCAGTGTGGAGTTTATTGGAGGCCAGTTTGAAGTGGGACTTTGTGTAGTGAAGTGACTCGCAGATTTTGGTGAGTCACTGGGAAGGAAGAGGAAAGTGTCCACCTGAACAGAAAGGAGTAGTGTAGTATTTTGCCTCATAAACCAAGGGAGCTCCCTAGGAATTACGAATCAAGGGAAAATTCCCCAAACCTCCTTCTGATGGTGTTTTATTGTCCACTACTAGAAAATCACATAGGTGATGTCAAATTTCATAGGTAGTGGGTACTGCTCATTGGATTGTAACCCTGAGCAGAGCTTGGGAAAGATAGCTTCCTCCTGGTCTCCTACCACTCAGGGCCAGACTGGACTTGCTCTTGGGAACACCACAGATTATGCGGGAAGCTGTTACACGTGGAATGGGGGTTAGGAGGTCTCCCAGAAGCTATCTTCCAACCTTGGCATGCCAGGAAAAGAAAAGGCCCTCAAGGTAGAGCCAAATAAATATATAATAGCAGGAAATACAAAGATGTCTCTGTGACTTCCCTGTGAAATCCACCTCTGCCAGCAGAAAAGCCTAGCCTGCTTAGAACTCCCCAAAGTGCGATGATGAGCAAGGGTCTGCTCAGGAAATAGACATATAGTTTATATATACATATACATATACGTATCTCTATCTCTATCTCTATCTATATATTACAGATAGAGAGAGGGCGAGAGAATGGACATGCATGCCAAGGTCTCTAGCCACTGAAAACGAATTCCAGACCCATGCACCACCTGTACATCTGGGTCATGGGGAATTAAACCTGCGTCCTTTGGCTTTCTAGGCAAGCATCTTAAATGCTAAGCCATCTCTCCAGCCCAGGAAATTGGACTTTAAAGTTAATCCCCTGGACCAATCGAGAACTGTACTGAGAGCAAGGATTTAAAAACTGGTGATATACCCTTTGAAATTCCATAGCTTGTTTGTTCCAGAAAGCTCAGGGGGTGGGGCAGGGATGATACTATAAAATCCTGGTAGGAGGCCAGCCCTTTGAGACCTCTGTCACCCTGCTTGCACCAGGTCCACCTGTAGCAGATTGGCAGTCCTGTCCTCTTCACGATTCAAGTGCAGTCTTCTCCTGGATGTGGCCTTGGGCTTCTGTGCAGTTTCTTTTTTTTTCTTTGTTTATTTGAGAACAAGAAAGATAGAGAGAGAAAGGGCCTCTAGCAAATGAACTCCAGACGCATGCAGCACCTCGTGCATCTGGCTTATGTGGGTTCTGGGAAGTTGAACCTGGATCCTTGGGCTTCACAGGAAAGTGCCCTAACCACAAAGGCATCTCTCCAGCTCTGCTGTGGAGCTCCTACGACTTCTTCAGGCTTCCTGTGACAGTTCCTGGGTAGGGGGCCCTCAGAGCACAGCCCTGGTAATTGAAGGATGGAGAGAGGCTGTAATGGAATTGTTATTTTATTTATTATTATTATTATTTTTACTATGTTCTTTTGAGGTAGGTTCTCACTCTAGCCCTGGCTGACCTGGAATTCACTATGTACTCTCAGGCTGGCCTCAAACTCACTACCTGTGCCTGCAGTGCTGGGATTAAAGGCATGCGCCACCATGCCCAGTTTGGAAATTTAAATTTCTAATCCTCCCCTTAATGTGGAGAAGTATGAACTTGCTCATAAGACTAGCCATCCTGTTTGAGAAAAGGGGAGAGCTGAGGCTTCATTTAGGATGGAAACCGCTGCTATCCAGGTGCTTTTTGACACTCAGGTGCCTCTGCAGCTCCTCTCCCTGAACCAGGGTGGGGTTTGCGCATCAGACAAAGGTCAAACCCAGCATCTGCCTTTTACTAGGTGTATGACTTAGAATGCATCAAATTGCCTCTCCAAGCTTGGGTTCTTCTTGGAGCATGGAAACAATAATCACTGCCATGGGGCGACAAGATGGCGATGAGCATGGAGCACTCAGCACAGTGCCTGGCATACATTAAGAGCTCGACAATGGGCAGCTGCTGCTAAGAATTTTCTTGTCATGGAGCTTGGCCTGGTGCTGGCTTTTCTCTGTGTGGAACCAGGTAATGGTTCTTCTGTGAGCGCATATGACACCCGCCCCAGGTCTCTGGGATGACAGGGCTTCCGTCCTTGCAATCACATGCACATGTAGCACTTGCTTAGAGAATAAGATTGACAGGCCTTCTTCCTTTCAGAAACATCAAAAGGAGGTAGCCAGAAGTCATTGCTAGACCTCTGGGGTGGACAAAAGTTTTACAACATGTGAAGCCAAATTGTTGTCACACCCACGGGGCCCGTAGAGGCCAGGTTGCTTTGGTGATGTGGTTTGCCCAGAAAGGAGAGCATGAGACAGGTCACTGTCCTTCCTCTCAGCATCTTGGATGGTATTGCTGTTACTTACCAGGGTCTTGTGATGAGTTTCTTACATGAGAGCCACACAGACCATCTCCAGACAGAGAGAGCAAAGGGGAGGACACCATCTCTGCTCCGTCAGCCTCACCTTTGGCTGTCACCCTGGTCTGTCCTCAGTGCCCCTCACTCTGGAGGACAGAGGATGCTTGTGCTGGGATAGTTCAAATCTTCAACCTGATTGATGTGAGATCCATCTAAGAGACTGCTGCAGCATACTCCTTGTCTCTTTCTAGACACTTAGATCCTGTGGCCTCTACCTTGCCAGTGTACTCATCCCTTGATAGATTCACAGTAGGATGGCAGTCTGAGGAGGTGGTGAAAGACAGGAGGGCAGGGCTTTGATGGAGGTCACTGGGGGCATGTCCCTGGAGGCTGTATCTCTGCCCTGGTTTTAGTTTACTCTGCCTCTTGGCTATCATGATGTGAAGTGCTTGGGCCTACCATGACTGCTCACACCCTCCAGAACCATGAGCAAAAGTAAATCTTTTCTCTGTTGAGGTTTTATTTTTAGTATTTGGTCACAGTGATGCAAACACCTGACCAATGCACTCGATTAAGTGACAGTGGCCCTGTCCCTGAATTGTTCTGCCCACTCACCAGGCAACTCAGTGGCCATTCTACCTGACCACACAACCACAGAAAAAGGATGTGCACTGCGGGTCTCTGGTGCCAAGAGTTAGAAAGGCTGCGGATTTCTGTGAATGAAGGAAGTGCTTGAGAGGGTCCTAAGACTGTCCTACGGCAGCATGTGACACTCTCTGCTGGTCACTTCTGCTGAGTCTTTGGCCTGAATCTGTGCTTCCAGGTCCCCTGTGACCTAGGATTTAGGGGCCAAATAACAAACAGTGTAATAACCTGACACTGTCTCTTTTGAGCACCTGCTGAGTTAGAGCACCATCTTTCCTCCTCCTTCTGTTCTTTCTTCCCTCCCTTCCTCTCCTCTTCTTTCTCCTCCTCTTTTCCTCCTCCTTCTTCACCTTTGTCCCTTGCCTTTCTTTGCAAAGGTTCACTGATTAGCCCAAGATATCCTTGAACTGTGATCCTCTTGTTTCAGACTCCTAAGAGTTTGGATTACAGGTATATATACCACCAGGCTTGATCCAAATCTTCCCTCCTAACAACCCATGTAACTCCATGAAATGGGACCAGCAGGCCCCAGTACAAACTAGAAATGCAGGGCCCTTGATCAGCAATCAGGATTTTCTAGACACTGTTGGCAGGACATTATATCAAGCAATGGACCCTCGTAAAAAGTTTAGGACTGTGCAGTGATACAGGTCACAGACCTGTGAGGCCAGCCTCTGGGACTGATACATCACACACCCATTTTATAGAAAGAAATAGTAAGACATGGAAAGGTTGAGAACTTGCCTTTAAGTCTCTGCATGACAGAGATGGATTCCAGCACCCTGCAGTGTAGACACGAAAAGACTCTTCCAACCTCTTTCTTTGACCTGGACCTCTGGATTGTTGAAATATGGACAGCTGAGTAAGGTGCTGGCTCAGCAGGATCTTATCTGGGGAGCAGAATTTCCAAGATAGAGGCTGGCTCAGTGATGCAATCACCAGATTTCTTTCTGTTGAAGATGACAGGCCATTAGACAAACATGTCCACACACTGTACCTGTTTTCTCATAAGGGCCTTTTTGGGGTTCCAGAGACATTTAAATACTTCCTTGTTCTTGTCCTTGAAAGTCAGTGGCCTTTCCATGTCCCAACCATTAAGGGATTCTTATTCAAGCTGTGTCCTTTGTCATTCACATTCCTGGCTAGTGAGAGCCTTAAGTTGTGTTCCTCAGAAGGAACACATACACACACAGGCACACAGACACAGACACACACACACACACACACACACACACACACACACACACACACTTCCTCTGTAGTTCTCTGTCACTGGCCATGATTTTATCCCTTTTACAGTTACTAAGAAAAGAAAATCTAAGGTCATAAGCCTTTTGTTAGAATTGGTGTATCCTGCCAGTCTAACTCCCAGGGATAAGAATTTAGTGTTGCCAAATATTCAAGGAAAATTGAAAGGTGCAGTCAGTTTAAAATCACTCTTAGTGGGCTGGAGAGATGACCTAGTAAAGCCTAAGGACTCAGGTTTGATTCCCTAGAACCCACATAAGCCAGATGCACATGGTGGCACATGTGTCTGGAGTTTATTTGCAGTGGATAGAGACCCTGCATGCCCTTTCTCACTCTAACTGCCTCTTTATCTCTCTCAAATAAAATAAAAATAAAAATATTTTTTTTAAATTCCCCTTAGTGCTGAGGTTATAGGCACAAGCTATCATATCTCACAGGCACAATAATCTTATAGGACCAAATGTTGAAGAATGATTTCAGATCTCTGTGGGTTCAGACAGATTTCTCGGCATCTCTGAGCCCAAGTTACTTCATCAAGTTGGGGACCTTGGTGCTCCCCCCACCCCAAGAATTAAGTATCAGATATATAAAAATGCTTTTCAAATTGCAAAGGTAGGCTGGAGACATGGCTTAGTAGTTAGAGCACATGCCAACAAAGCCAAAGAACCCAGGTTCAAGTCCACAGTACCCACATAAAGCCAGATGCACAAGGTGATGCATGCATCTGGAGCTCCTTTGCAGTAGCTAGAGGCCTTGGCACACCCACTCTCTTCCTCAAATAAATACACAAAATATTTCACATTGTAAAGGTAGTGCCAACAGAAATTCAGATTAGCCCTTTAGTGAGAGTTCCAAACACCTGAGTGGGGTTGGAGAGATGACTTAGTGGTTAAGGCACTTGCCTACAAAGCCCAAGGACCTATGTTTGACTCTCTAGATCCCACATAAGCAAAATGCACAAAGGCGAGGCAAATGCAATGTCACAGATGCCCAATAGGTGACACAAGCATTTGGAGTTCAATTGCAGTGGCTGAGGCTCTGGCATGCCAATTCTCTCTCTCTTTCTTTTGCTCTATCTAAAATAAAATAATAATAAAAACCTGAAATCTTTTTGTTGCCTTTTCTCCAGTTTTGTCACATTACTAATAACCCCTTGTTGCAGACAGGTTCATATTGCTGGCAGAAATCACCCAACCAAGAGTAGCTTGTGGGAAAAAGAAGTTTATTTTGGCATATAGGCTCAAGGGGAAGCTCCACGATGGCAGGGGGAAATGATGGCATGAGCAGAGGGTGTACATCACCCCTGGCAACAGGAGAGTGTGCCAAAAACTGGCATGGGAAACTGGCTATAACACCCATAAGCCCGCCCCTACCAATACATTCCCTCCAGGAAGCATTAATTCCCAAATCTCCATCAGCTGGGCACCTAGCATTTAGAACACATAAGTTTATGGGGGACACCTGACTCAAACCACCACATTCTGCCCTTGGCCCCCATAAACTGATAACCATCCATGATGTAAAACGCAGTGCATTCAACCAACTTTAAAAGTCCCCATAGTTGTTATCAATTCCAATGATGTTCATATATCCCCATAATCCAAGATCTTTTAACTGAACCGTAATACCAAAAAAAAAAAAAAAAAATCCCCCCTGAATAACCCCATAATGGCAAAGAATAAACATTCACACTGCAAAAGATGGCATTGGGAATAGCAAAGAAATATTCAACCAATATAAGATTTAAAACAACCAGGGCAAACATCAAACTCTAGCTTCAAGTCCAACAACTCTAGTTAATGACAAATCTCCAAATCCGATAAGTCTAACCAGCAACAAGTCTCTGGCATTCCAATTCCACCCCTCCAGCTAGGCTACTCACAGTCCTGGAAAACTTCACCGAGGCCAGCAGCTTTCCTTAGCAGTCATGTCGTGGTCCCGGCATCTCCACACTGGGTCTCCACTGCAACCCACAGTTCATCCTCATGGCCCCATGGGGTCTCCATGCAGGTATCCAGCAAACCTGCTACACACTGCCCCTGGCCATTTCCAAAACACAAGACCATGTTGCAAACTCAGTGACACTATTTCCAGCATTTCATATACTCCACAATACCAGGTAGGGTGCCAATTTGTTAATCCATGGGGGAGTAAAGCAGACTTTGAAGAACAGGACACTTCTTTAGCATTCATTCCCCTTCAAAAAAGTCTACATTCTTTTGTTGCCCCAGTGCAGGTCAGCTGGCCCAATCTCAAAGGTTGTAATCTCTCAATTGCAGCTGAACAGGCAGCAGTTCACCCAAAGATTTTTGTGTGTGTGTGTGCCATATCCTTCTGCTCACACCAGTTCATTTCTACCCACACAACTTCTCAGGGCATGGGCATAACAGCAAGCTTTTTACACAAACTGCTTCAAGCCCAGTCCAGGCAATGCTCTTTCTCACCCTCATAAGCCAAACCTCACAGTCCATGGTTCTTAACTGCATTCAGCTCTTTCAACTCTGACCAGAATAATCCATTAAGCTGTACTTATAGCACTGCAAGGCATCTCTTAGGCCAAGCTTTCCAATCCTTTTATGTTCCTCTTGAAAATCAGCCCCAAAAGGCCAAAGCCACATAGTCAGGTGTCTAGCAGCAATCCCACTTATTGGTACAACTTTACTGTTGCAGTTAGGTTCACATTGCTGGTAGAAATCACCCAACCAAGAGCAGCTTGTGGGAAAAAGGGGTTTATTTTGGCTTACAGACTCAAGGGAAAGCTTCATGATGGCATGAGCCAAGGGTAGACATCATAAGGTGGCCCACATAAGGTGAATGATAGCAAAAGGAGAGTGGGCCAAACACAGGCACGGGGAAACTGGCTATAACACCCATAAGCCCACTCCCAATAATACAGTGCCTCAAGGAAGCATTAATTCCCAAATCTCTATCAGCTGGGCACCTAGTATTCAGAACACTGGTTTATGGGGGACAGCTGACTCAAACCAGCACACCCTTCAGAGTGGGCCACTGCACAGCAGTGACATCCAGTGCCCAACATGAGGGCTGACATAGAGGCCTGGACTCTGCTGTACATCTGTGCCTCCCGTGGGGCAGTTATCGCAAATATACCAGTGCTCAGGCTGTAACACCATCTTGAGTCAGGACCCCCAGCGCCAGAGTGTGGAAAATGTTCCCGCGTGGTTCTCATGCAGTTGGGGACAAGAAGTTCTAAGTGAAGAGCACATGGGCATTAGTCTGGCTGTTGCCGAAATTTCCTAACTTTCACGCATTACATATAATAGGACTCAATGAAGGGATCCTACGCCTGTAACTGAGGGTGGAACAGAACAATGCAGGGTGTCCCCAGCTTGAGGGTTCATCCATGTCATAGCCAGAGCATGCAGGCTTGGGCTCCTGCTTGCACATGTCTGATGTGACCTCGAGACAGAACTCTTGCAGGGCACACATGAGTGTGCATGGTCAACCAGCAGCCAAGGTGGGTCACGTCACAAGGCAAGGCCTGGGGAGGCAACTTGACCTTGCGCGTCTTCCCTTTCCTGCATTCCTCTCCTCCAACAAATAAGCTGTCTGAACCCATCCCTTCCTGTATTGTGGACTCCCACCCCTCTTGGCCTCTAGTGATATTCCTGCACCCCAACTTTAGGGAGTTATTTCAGCTACCTTTCACATGACTGTGATCCCTGACCCCACAGAAGCAACTTAAAAAGAAGAGGTCAGGCTAGGCATGGTGGCACACTCCCAGGACTCGGGAGGCAGAGGTAGGAGGGTCACCTTGAGTTGGAGGTCACTCTGAGACTATACAGTGAATTCCAGGTCAGCTGGGGCTAGAGTGAGAACCTACCTTGGAAAAAAAAAAAAAAAGCAAAAACAAAAAAAAAGAAAAGAAAGAATAGAAAAGAAGAGGTTTTAGGGGGCTCACTGTTCAGTCCATCATGGAGAGAAGGCAAGGAAGCTGTAGTGGCAGTGGCTTGGTCAGTGGAGTGTGTGTCCAGGAGCTAGACTCTGTGTCCAAGCTTTCCTGGGCTTCCAACACAGTGTCATCAGCTGAGGGCAAAATGTTCAAGCACAGGAGCCTGTGGGAGACATTGTGTATTCAAGCCATGAGAGGAACGACAGGAGCGGCTCTACCCATTCCTGTTGGATGGTACCCTCCCAGCCGCAGTGGAGGGGCGCTCTGAGGCTGTCCATGTTAGAGCAAGCAGCAAGCATAAAGGCAGTGTGTAGAAACCACCTCAGGAAGGGACGCAGCTGTGGCAAAATCCAGCAGGTTACTGGAGAAGTGGTGGTGCGTCTCCCTTCTTATCTGTAAGAGACAGCAACAGATCTCTTGAATGGGTTGACTTGGTCTTTAGCTTTGTACCCACAAAGTGTCACTTGCTAGATAAGAGCAACAAGCATGGCTTTTAGGATACGTGAGCCATGAAGGTGGAAGGGTAGGTTGCAATAAATTCAATATGGAGCCCAAGGGAATACCAAGCTGTCAAGATCCTGGTCTGGAACCAAATCATTATGGAGAGATGTAAGATTGCTATTGCTTTTATCACATACCAAGAACTCAAGGGTTTTCCCTGGCTTTTTTGTTTATTTAAAAGCAGAGAGAGAGGCAGAGAAAGAGAAAGGAAAGAGATAAAGACAGAACGGGTGCACCAGGACCTCTAACCTGCAAACGAACTCCAGACACATGTGCTACGTATTGCTTCTGGCTTTATATGGATAATAGGGAATCAAATCCTGGTCAGTAGGCTTTGAGGGAAAGAACCCATCTTTATTTATTTGAGAGAGAGAGAGAGAGAGAGATTGAGAGAGAGAGAGAGAGAGAATGGGCATGCCAGGGCCTGTAGCCACTGCAAATGAACTCAAACACATGCACTACCATGTGCATCTGGCTTACATGGGTCTGGGGAGTCAAACCTGGGTCCTTAGGCTTCACAGGCAATTACCTTAGCAGCTGAACCTCTCCAAACCCCCCACCCCCAGGCATCCATCTTAAACATTGAGCCATCTCTCTAGTCTTCTGCTCTGGCTTTTTTCTGAAATCTTGTGGTTTCTGAGATAACCAAGGAGGCTTCCTTTGTTCTTTGATTATAACTTAAACCCATGTTGTTCTCCTGAAGTTCAAACCTGATTCCTGTGATATCCACTCCTAAATCCTCAAGATGAGGCTAATCCAAGCCTGAGTCTAATAATCGATTCAAAATTTGAAGGGGACTGGAGAGGTATAGCAGTTAAGGTATTTGCTTGCAAAACATAAGGTCTCAGGTACGATTCCCCAGATCCCAAATAAGCCAATGCACAATGTGGCATAGGCATCTCGGGTTAATTTGTAGTGGCTAGAGGTCCTGGCATGCCCATTCTCTCTCTCTCTCTCTCTCCCATAAATACAAATAAAATTTACAAAAAATTGAAGGATAGGTAGTGAAACTACAGGAGGTAAGGACTGGCAACTGGAATCTGGCTCGAGGAAGTGGTTCACAAGGGACATGCCTCCCAAGGGTATATCTCGGTTTCTCCCCTTCCTCTTTAACTCTTCTCTGCCTCCTGGCTCTCCTGCTCTGCCATACCCTTCTGTCTTGTCATGGGTCTAAAAGCCATGCATGCAGCAGAGCATGTGAGCCCAAATAACTTTTCCTCCTCTCAGAAATACCCTCATTTCTCTCAGGTATTTACTCAGCAAGGTATAGCCTGGGACACGTGGGAATAACCTGGAGACTCAGGTTTCTAGTCTGGTTACTCCTCCTAAAGGACTGAAAGGCATGTGGGCATACCTGGCCTGTGGCTTGCAGAGAAACAGAGTGGTTACGGGTCATCTGTTTTTGCTTTCAAGCTAAGGATGAAACCTTACCCTCTCCGTCAGCCATTCTTTCTCTTCCCCTTGCCTCAGTGGAATGTGTGTGTGACACGTGAATGTGTATTTTTCTTTTTTGTTTCTTTGTTTGGTGTGGTATATCTGGGGACAAGGCTTTCAAGGTCTTTCATCTTCTCCCTATGAATCTTGGCAAATATGCTGGTCTAATGTGCACCGATCTTTTGTTATAATTGGCAAATGAAAACATTTATCTAGCAGAAATATTTCTTTAATATTCATGCTTACTCTATGATGGTTTGGAGACCTTATGTCAGTCTGTGTGAGTCTAGGATCACAGTTTTGTTTCCTACTTCCCCCATGTTGGCTTATAAACTCAAAGTGATGAAATAGTCTAAGATATCTGCTAATCTCTGACTTTCATGTCTGCAATCTAGGCTCGTAGAAAGAGGATTCACAAAGAGTTCACTTGATCAAATTGTTTAGTTGCAAGGAGAGAGAGAATGAGCACACCAGGGCCTTCCCACTACTGCAAACCAACTCCTGACACATGTACCCCTTTGTGTACCTAGCTTTTCATGGATATTAGGGAATCAAACCTGGGGCCTTAGGCTTTGCAGATAAGTACCTTAACCATGGATCAATGTCCAACAGACTGAATTTTATATGTCTTTACTAAATTTTAGTTTAGTAAGTGTATTAAGTAGCGTCTGATGCGTAAGGACCTGGCCTCCTCTCACTACAAAGGCACCTGGGAAATGAACACATGAGAGTCAGAACCCTGCTCATCCAAAGAGAAACAAGCTATGTATGCAGCGTCGGCTCGCAGGCTCTCCCACATCTCTGCTGCCCCAGTGTGCTTCAAGCCATGCTCTTTTGAAGACCAGGCCTGACTTCCTGTAATAGCCACTGAGGAGAGAAGCTAATAAAAACCTTTGTCCACTGACTGATTCAACATTTGAAGAGACACATGGGAGGTGGGGACTGGCTAGAGGAAGTGGGTCACCAGGGACGTGCCTCCCAAGGGTATATCTCGGTTTCTCCCCTTCCTCTTACTCCTCTCTGCCTCCTGGCTCTCCTGCTCTGCCATACCTTTCTGTCTTGCATGGGTCTAAAGTCATGTATGCAGCAGAGCATGTGAGCCACAATGAGTTTTTCCTCCTTTCAGTCATTTGTCTCAGGTATTTAATCTCAGCAGTAAAAAGCCTGGCACATGTGGGAATAACTTGGAACCTGACTTCACCTTTCTGAGCCTCCATTTCCTAGTCACATAAATATTCCATGCCAGTGACATTAGACAGAATGCCAGCATTCTTGGCAGAAAATATGACTTCTTCCTACGATAGTCCTGACTACCTGGGTGAGGCACTGATACGATCGTTACCCACAGCTTTGGCTCATGGGATGGGCTCAGCACCTGGCAATGAAAAGTATCGATGCTTGGAGACCTCTGCTTAGCCTGGTGCACTCAGGGAGGGTGATTTGCCGCATACCGCATACTGGTGTGTGCTGGCCCCTGGCCAACACAGCTTCGCCTCTGCTAAGGAAGAGCACTCATCAACAGTGCTGTGGGCTCAGAAGACTGAGGAAATGAGGGGATGTAAACTCACAGGCTCTGTTGTGTGCCACCTCTGGGAGAAGGTGCTGGGGTGAGCGGCTGGCAAGGCAGCAGGAGAGACCACAGTGGAGTGTGCTCCATGCTGGGCCTTCCTGGGAATTGCTACACCCCTGGCAATCCCCCTGTTAAGAATTGCCCGCATTCCTGCTTCATGCTCTTGCCCTTTAAAGCTGCCCTGGAAACGGTATTTCACAGCTCAACAAGGAAAGCATTTTTACATGCTACTTTAGTGCCTCACTTTGCTTCTCAAAACGTTAGGTTCAGAATTGCTTAATGTTATCCCATGATGGGTCTTTATGGCAAAGGTCTCTCAGGTCCTGCTTCTGTGGCTGTGTTTGCAAACATTAAATTTTTCGAGATTCATTTTAGGCTAATATATTGTTTTATTTTGTTGTTTTTGAGGTAGGGTCTTACTGTAGCCCAGGCTGACCTGGACCTCACTGTATAGTCACAGGCTAGCCTCCAACTCACAGCAATCTCCCACCTCAGCCTCCCAAGTGCTGGGGTTAAAGGCATGGGTCACCATGCCCAGACTAGGCTAATAATTCATCCAAAGTGATTGCAGGTAAGTGACCTGGTCTTTTGGCACCAAGTAGGTGCTTAATAAATATGGTTTCCTACAATTTCTAAGCACCCTACATGAACCAAGCTTATATCTTAAAACTCAGCCTGCTAACTCTTAGGGGAAAGCATCTCTCGGTTGCAATTTTTGTCTAGTGCAAGAGAGCTAGCAGTGTCAGCAAAACGATCAAAGAGGTCCCAGTGTCACAGTCCCAGACTGCCCCGTGTTAGTCAGCACGCGGTGCCCAAGCTTCCTCTGCATCGCTCGGAGCTGCTGCTTGGGAGACCGGGCCTGCTTCTGCCAAGATTTCAAAGAATTCCATCTGGGTAATGACAGGGTCTCTGTGGGCCGTGGGCTGACCACGGTTGAAGTGGCCTGATGGTGAAGTCATGGGGATGAAGGCGTGTTATCTGTCATGAGAATAAGTTCCCAGGGTTGAGTGCTTGGGCATGATTCTTGGGGCTTATTTTAGAGCTGAATGAAAGCAGGCAATTATCATGTTCTTGAGCTGTAATCAGCAGAGTGGGAGACAGGTAGCCGCAGAGTGGAGTTCTTTTAAACAGTACCAAAAATCACTCTGAGAAGGGCTCTGATCTGGAAGTCTCTTTCTGCACCATGTAGTTAAGGCTGTCGACGTGTGGAGGAGACAGGAAAGGAGGAGTCTGTGACCTCCTCTGTGACATCTGTGTCAGAAAGCCCCCCTTCTGCCACAACAGGCAGGTGCTGTGGTCTGGAAGCCTTTGGAGGTCATCCAGAGAGAATTTGGAGCTTCCTGCCCTCTGTCTGTCAGGGGAGTTACCATGGTTACTACCAAACCAGCTGGTCCAGCTTGGCCAGGGACTCTTGAAAAGCCCTCAGCTGGAGGTGTAAGTTGATTATGGACTTGAATTCCAGACTTTACCTTGGGAGGCATTCCCTGTGACATTCCAGTGAGAACCCAAGGTGGGAAATAGGTCTGAGTTCTAGAGGTTTATGAAAACCTGTCAGCCTACTTCTGAGAACAGGGCAGGCTGAGGTAGATCTGGGTTGGCCCCTAACTCATTCTGGTCCTGCCGATGGTTACCTGAGTGAACGTGGACATATTGTTTCCTTCTGGCAAATGGGTGTGATGGGCTTTGAAGAGTGAATTGCTTTTGATTGCTGCCTCAGTGTTCACCTGTCAGCTGCCATCATCGTCAAGGTCCTTGAATCAGCATGCAGGGAGCTGCTGGGCCGCCTCCTCCCACCCTTCTCTGCTTCAGAGGATGCCTGGGCTGCAGCGACAAGTGTGCAGTCTGCTCTGTGGCCCACGTGCCTGTAGGCGAGTCTGTCCTACAGCTGGTTTTATGTAGCCTGGGTCTGTTCCCCTTGCATTGGAAATCTTCCTATCAGCTAATGGTGCAACAAGAAACATCATAATGATGGGAGGAGCTACAACCTGCTTCCTATGACATGATTCCTTTGGGCTTGGTGCTCTGCTAGTGTTACATGCATAGCCCCTCGACCCCTCGGGACACCCTGGGAGGTAGCCATTCTCCCCATCTCATAAGTAGGAAGCTGGGGCACCAAGAGAGCCAAACAAAAGCAAAAAGCAGTGTTATAAGTGGACAAGTTAGGATTTGTGTTCAAGATGGCATTTTAAATTTATTTATTTATTTGAGAGACAGACAGAAAGAGTGAGTATGGGCATGCCAGAGCCTCCTGTCACTGCAACTGATCTCCAGATGCACGTGCCACTTTGTGCATCTGGCTTTATATGGGTACTGGGGAACCAAACCTGGGTCATTAGGCTTTGCAGGTAAGTGCCTTTAATTGCTGAGCCATTTCTCTAGCCCCAAGTTGGCACTTTAAATTTCTTTTATTTTATTTTTTTCAAGTTGGCATTTTAACAGTTTCATTATAGTTACACTGCCATCCCTTGAACTGTTGGGAACAGCGTAGTTTTCAAAGACCAAACACAAAGAATGAAATCAGGCTTTTTGGTGTAAGGATATTGAGGTCAGCAAACTTTGTGTTTCAGAGTGCTGACTATTGGGGCTGGAGAGATGGCTCCATGGCTAAAGGCTCTTCTTTGCAAGCCTAATAATGGTCTGGGTTAGATTCCTCAGTACCCACTTGAAGCCAGATGTACTCGAGTTTGGGCATACCAGGGCCTCCTTACACTGCAAATATTCTCTCTCAAATAAAAGCACTAAAAAAGTACCTGGCTGTTTAGTTCTCATATCAACTCTGCAAGTCATTTGAGAAGTAAGAGAATCAAACAGAAGTATAACCCATGTGTTCACGATTGTGCTGTGTGGGCTGAAGAGATTACACAGTGGTTAAGGCACTTGCCTACAAAGCCAAAGGATCCAGGTTCGATTCCCCAGTGCCCACATGAAGTGAGACACGTAGTGGCACATGCATCTAGAGTTCATTTGCAGTGGCTGGAGGTCCTGGTGCACCCATTCTCTCTCTGTCCTCTCTCTCTTTTTCTTGGGTGTAGTGCACTCCAGAGGCAGAGGTAAGAGGATTGCTCTGAGCTCACCATGAGTTTCAGGCAAGCCTGAGACTACATAGTGAATTCCAGGCCATTCTGGGCTGGTGTGCTACCCTACCCAAAAAAACAAAACAAAACAAAAATAATGGATTCATTACATTGGAAGGGTTCTCATCTTTCTCTACCTATCCCAGTGCTTCCATTCCATTGGTGCATTCACCTTGGGAAACAGAATGCCTTTCTCTTCATTGGGTACTGCCCATTGGGTACTGCATTGGTTGTTTGGGTAGTGAGGAAGCTGAGAGACAAACACCATTCTAGACCCAACAGGTAGGGCATGCTCCAGTGTTCTTCCCATGCAGGTAGTAAGTGCTAAGCAGTGCACTGTTCCAGAAAGGAAATCCTGTGGGGATTATTCCATACAGACCCGTCGAATTGACTGCATTAAACTACTTAACATCATACTTGGCAAGTGTTCCATATCAGGATGGACAATGAGTACCTGTCCTTTGGGCTGCAAGGAATTCTGGGAGGGCCACTGAATGGCAGTGGCTACAGTTTCTAGGTATGGTTTAAGGTACTTGGGGCAGTCAGTGTTGTGCCCTGTTACCAGAAAGTTCCATTCACCTTTACTTTGGAAAACTGTCCATGGAGAATCAAGAGGATCTCAAGCAATTGCAAAATATTTTTGCAACTAAAACCTATGCTTTTTTTTTACCCAAGGAAATAAAATGTCAACTTTCTTTGTTTCACCAAGAGTTAAGAATGCGCTCGTCACCCCAGGTCGCAGTCAGTGAGCCACCTGGTTCCCACGCACTGTCACTGCAGGCCTGTCTCCCAGAATATGAGACATGGCCACTGGTCCTACCATTGTGTAACCTAAGGTGCTCCTTCCCAGTCTCATTTGCCAGGTGTAGCAGACAGATTCAGGTTGGCTAAGATGAGCTTCCAGACCAGGCACAGCTATGGAGGAAGTGCTTTATTGAAGTTTACAGATCCAGGGGAAGTTCCATAATGGCAGAAGTTGGCCCTCTATTAAAGAACCAGAAAAAAACAAAAACAAAAAAATATGAACAAACAAACAAACAACAAAACAGAAAAAGCTAAAAGCCAAAACCCACACAGCACAGCACACTTCAGGAACTCCAGCTAGGGACACTTTGCATATCTTTAGATGGAAATTTCAAACCCACCACCACACCTTAAGATCCACCCAGTGACACTGCCTCCAGCCAGGTGGCTGCAGATCCAAACTATAAACTAATAAAACACTGAATTTATTGTGTGTTTGAGGCCAGCCTGAGACTACCAGGTCAGCCTGGGCTAGCCTAGGCTACCTCAAAAATCAGAAAGAAAAAAAAAGATGGATTCATAACATTGAAAGGTCTCTTACTCTGCCTGTGCCCATCCCATGCTCCCCTTCATATGATCTTTATCCCCTGAGTGGTGGCTGGACTATTTGCTGATTACCCCTGCTTGTTAGACTGTCACACATGATACTTGTGACTGCTCACCTTGCTGGCCTTTGACATCTTGTGGCCTCCATGTCTTCTCCTTTCCTGATGCCACTTTCCATTTTCCCTACAGAATCACCCTCTACGACTACCAAGCCATGTGCAGAGCCAACAAGGAGAGCAGCGACAGCGCCCACAGGCTCCTGGATGTAAGTGGGAAATCACCACCCAGCAAAAAATTCTGAGCCGTGCTGTGTATCTCTCTGTGGGAGCGTGGCTCTCTCGTTAGAGTAATCATGTTTATCTTTTCTCAAGGTTTAAAGGTATTTCCTGACTTTACTTGTTAAGAAACTGCTGCTGTTCAAACCCAAATCCAGGGATTAGATGAGTGAAAACAGGTCATGGTCTTAAATGGTTTCATAGGGCAGTCCCTTGTTTGATTGAAAAGGGAAGGAGCTTTGCAGAATCTCTGAGTTTTATATGAGAGAATTTGGTTTTGTTTAGCTGGAAGCTTCCTTTTGGCAAGTTATAGAGCTCACAGGCTGTGAGTGAACCCACTTATTTATTTATTTACTTATTTGAAAAAGAGAATGGGCATGCCAAGGCCTCTAGCCACTGCAAATGAACTCCAGATGCATGTACCACCTTGCACATCTGGCTTATGTGGGTACTGGGGAATCAAACCTGGGTCCTTTGGCTTCGCGGGCAAGTGCTTTAACCACTAAGCAATCCCTCCCATCCTGAACCCACATTTTAATAGTAGACACCTGATTATGCTGCTCCTGATTTTCAATACTTTTGGCTTTGGAGCTGGGTCCACTGATCATGTCACAACTGAGAATCAAGTCACACAGTACCATATCATTAGAACCTAGCTTTAGATGGCCAGAAATTAACTATTATAATTTACTCCTGGTTAAAAAATATAATTTGCAACATACAGACAATATCAGTTTGGCCTCCATTTACCTAATGATGCAAAGTATAGAAAGGTGTGCCTCTATACAGCCAACATAGGGCTATAGATAGAACTTTTGCATTGTTGTAATTTTGTAAATAATAAAATGTAACATAAAGTTTCATTCAAAATAGATTTAAAGCCATTTTTATTTTTAAATGTATATTCCCTATATTGCCTGAAAGGCATAAGATATTACAAGGAAATTATTTTAAAACCAAATATTTAATACAATTCTCCTGTACCAGGTGAGTAAGAAAGAATTCCTAGCTGAAAATTTTCTGAAAGGTAACCAAGAGTTGGGTATTTTGGAAGATGCCAACTTTAAAAAGCTTTATTTATTTATGTGCAAGCAGAGAAAGATAGTCAAAAGAGAGACAGACACACAGAGAGAGAATGGGCGAGCCAGGGACTCCAGTCCTGCAGATTCCAGATGTAGGTGCCACTTTGTGCATCTGGTTTTACATGGGTACTAGGGAATCAAACTCAGGATGTTAGGCTTTGCAGGCAAGCGCCTTAACTGCTGAGCTATCTCTCCAGCCCCAACGATACCACTTTTAATGGAGAATGTGTCCTTCCAAAACTGACTTCTCTAAACTTAGTTTGAAGCTTTCTAGATTTGAAATGCCCCTGCCCCATGCCCCATGCCCCATGGCCTGGGTAGATTTTTTTTTTTTTTGGTGTTTCCAGATAGGGTCTCACTCTAGCCCAGGCTGACCTGGAATTCACTATGGAGCCTCAGGGTGGCCTCGAACTCATGGCAATCCTCCTACCTCTGCCTCCCAAGTGCTGGGATTAAAGGCATGCGCCACCAGGCCCAGCTGGTAGATTTTTATAGGGTTAACAAACCATAGAAGTGATCCTTGAAAGTCTAGTCTTTCTTATTAGTTTCTTATTAGTTTTTAGTGGTTTTTATCCTTGGCAAAGATGTAAAGTTTTAAGCCCTTATTTGCCCTTTGTTTATTAATTTATCCAACTGAGCTGGCAGTGCTTAATCCCCTGTCCTTGTCCCCAGGCCTCAAGGTAAACCATCCCTTGTGGAGCTTCCACAGCCTCCTAATTCCTGATTTTCTTAGCTCTGGTACACAGTACCATCTAAGCAAGGACAAGGATGCAGAACTGACCCCCAAACCTCATGGCAAAGGCACAGACCTCTAGGAGCATTGGGTTTTAGAAAATCATGAAAAGCTCACATGTTCATCTGACTGATCCTGGAGCTCTGCTCTGATTCAAGGAAGAATATTGAAGGGCAAAGTCACACCCCAGCAAGAGACACACAACAGGAGGAGGAAAGGTGGAGGGCTGGGAATGCCCCTGTCAATTTTTATTTTTTGTGGTTCTACTCATTTGCATTCTGGCCAAGATAAAATGGTTAGAGGAATAGAAATTCCTCCGTGTTTTATTTAAAACTAGGTAAGGCCTCTACTCTCACTTCTAGTTCAAATGCTCAGAGTAGGATTCACAGTAGTAGTTGCCTCAGAAACCCAGAGGTGGCCACAAAAGGGTCAGAGGTTTCAGAATGTGACATCTGGATCCTGGCTCTGCCAGTGCCTCTTGGTCTGCACACCACTCACATATCTGGCATACCTGGGTACAAAGAGCCAACTGAAGGGGACATGGTATATTCTCCAGAATTCAGGAAATTGAATTATCCACATAAGGAAGTCTCATAGAGTAAACAAGCCGACTGCTTTTTCTAATTAAAAGATTCTGAAATAAAGATTAGGCTGTCAATGCCCTCTTTTATAGAGTGCAGGGGATTTTCTGTGGGGGCGAAATCACATGTTTATGTGGTTATCATTTTTTTTTTCAAGTTCAAATATGTAAGTGTGAGGAAAGACAGCCCAGTCTGACATAATTCATGGAGGCATTAAAATCAAGCGCATTCACCATGTGCTTCTGCCAGTGAATGGCCTACAGTGGTGAAGAGCAGCGGGCCACCTCTCCAGAAGGGAGCTTGGCGAATTACCATTGGAGATGAGTGACCTGACTCGAGCCTCTGGGCGTTCAGCTGCAAACATTAGCCCCCTGAGGGCGAAGGTTTTGTTGAACTTCCTCTTCCCTCCCAGCGATAACCCTTGTATTGGGTCATGTTTATTTTACTTGTAAATCACATCTCACTACAGGGAAGTTCAAAGTTTTGAAGTGTTAGTTTTGGGATACATTATCCAACTGCTTTCTTTTTAGCCTGAGAATTGCCGGATCCCCATTTATTTAGAAGGATAACATTGTCTTTCCATAAATGCCTTAAGTCAGAATACAAACTTGGGGTGGGGGCTGGAGAGATGGTTTAGCAATTAAAGATGCTTGCTTGCAAAGCCTGATGGCCCAGCTTTGAATCCCTGGGACGCAGGTAAAGCAAGATGCACAAAGTAGACCATACATCTGGAGTTCATTAGCAGTGGCAAGATATTCCATTCACCCCTCCCCCTACTTGCAAATAAATAAATAAAACCATTAAAAGAATACAAATTTGGTATATGATCCATTTTTAATAGATTGATTTTTTTTTCTTCCAGCCCTATAATGCCTTCCTGTCAGCAACCAAGTGGATCATGACAGAACTTGTCTTGTAAGTACCATCGGCTGCATGTTTTTTAGGAATTATATTGCTTATTTTTTTAGAAACTGAGTCAGGAGTTAGTCTTTTCAATATTGATCATGCTTTCAATAGCCTTAGATTTCATGATAACTCTGAATTGGACTCATTGAACACTTCATATATTGGACATGGGGAGCCCAAATATGCAATTGAAGTTATTCATGTTCTCTCCGTATGCCTACATGGTATGTCTTCATTGTTCAGCCAACTCACAGCTTACAATACATGAGCCAAATGTATTTACTGTAGTTACTGTTAAATTTAACATGAGTGTCTGGCTGTATTTTTTTTCCACACAGCCTGGGTGGGCTGTGGTCAGGAAAACACACTCCCATACTGCCCACCTCTTCTTGGGGTGTCTTGGGCTTATGCAAGAGGTTAAGAATTTACTTACACAGGCCATAGAAAGTATGGAGGTGGGGTGGGGGGCCCTCCCAGGTGTGATTGGATCTGTAACCTCATCAAACCAGTGTCCTCTTCGGAGGGCACTAGATGCTTCTGTGACTTGGGTCAGATGTGCAATGTCACATAGAGGAAAAGCTTTTAGAGCAGGTATTGGACACATTGCAGTCACGTTGTTCCAGGAAAGGAAAGAACTCCACGGGCATGCATGTTAACCCGAGCCCACACTGCCCATCAGCCTTCCCCTGCCCAGGCCCCAGGGCGACTTTGAAGGTAGATTCCTCACTTTTTTGTTTGTTTGTTTGTTTATTTTTGTTTTTGTTTTTCGTGGTAGGGTTTCACTGTAGCTCAGGCTGACCTGGAAACCACTATGTAGTCTCAGGGTGGCCTTGAACTCACAGCACTCCTCCTACTTCTGCCTCCCAAGTGCTGGGATTAAAGGGGTGCAACACTACACCTGGCCTGATTCCTCACTTTTTGATAAATAGACACTGTCTTCATTATTTTTTTTTTGCTTTAGTGTAATATATGTCTGTGTATGTACAGATAAATTTAATATTTATAATTTTTAAATTTAATATGCATGGATTCAAAATGAAATCCAGTTTTCCATACACAGAAGAGACAGAAGAGATGTCTGGTGGTAGAATTTTGATGGAATAGGAGCTATTACAGATATGAGAACAGAGCCTGAAAAATAAGACTGGCTCTTGATCCATCTATAATATGATTTATATTTTGTTTGCATCCTATAATAACAATTGAAAAAATGATCTTTATGAAGTTAGACTGTGGCATATTTTCATATAAAAACTTTTCCACCCCCACACTTACACAAGACATAAAAACGAACTTGTACTGCAATATGAACTAGGAAAGCATCATTTATTGTTGCAGACCATGGGTAGAGGAGAGTATTCTGTTCATATTTCTGAACTGAGGCAGTAGAGACCAGTCAGCCAGTGGTTATTTAGTGTGCAGTCAAAGTAGGTGATATTAATAGTGAATAACAACAACTAGAAAAAGACCTGAGTCTAGATGACCACGATTGCAAGGTTGGGCTGGTACTGGATGGCAACACAGCATTGTTTTGATTTTCTCAAGGTAGAATTTTACTCTAGCCCAGGCTGGCTTGGAATTCACAGTGCAGTCTCAGGCTGGCCTTGACTTCATGGCGATCCTCCTACTTTTGCCTCCCCAATGTTGGCATTAAAGGTGCTACCATTCTGGCTGTAACAAAGCTTTTCTAAAAAGTAAGCAAAGCTCTGGGAACTCAGCCAGCCATGTTGATGTCTCCAAAGTTCAATGCTAAATAGGCATGGGGAACTGTGCCAAATGACACCAGAATATCACTGATCTAGCCAGAGAGTCAATGACCGAGTCATGTTTGTTTTTCTGTCACCTGTTTAGATTCCTGGTGGAATTTAACCTCTGCAGTTGGTGGCACTCCGACATGACAGCTAAAGGTAGGTAGCAACTGGTTTGTGCTTCCTATTCTAAGAGATGACCATCCATGAGTGACCACTTAGTGGCATTCATAAAAACCACACAGAACAGCTCTATCATCAAGTCATTGTGCAGAAGGCCATACATACAGCTCAACGCAAAATACCTCAGTTCTCACCACCCATGTTCCCTTTCACCTGTAAGTAGTCATACCTTGCCCAGGAGAAGTCTCCAGAAAGCTGATGCCCATGTATAAAAGGTGCTTGCTTCTTTTACACTTGGAATTTCATGGCCTTTGTCATCTCTTAGCATCCAACCATAGCTTAGTGCATAGTGGGTACCAAGTCATTCCTATGCCAGGCCTGATTCTTAATCATCCCTTACCCCCCTTTCCTGGGTGAGTTCTACTTTTATATAACATGTATGTGTATATATATATATATATATATATATATATATATATATATATATATATATATCTTTAAGCAGAGAGAGAGAGAGAAAATGGGTTCAAGGCCCTCTAGCTGCTGCAAATGAACTCCAGATGCATACACCACTTGGTATATCTGGCTTTACGTGGGTACTGGGGAATTGAACCTGGGTCGTTCGACTTTGCAGTCAAGTTTTTTAACTTCTGATCCATCTCTCCAGCCCTGTCATTTTGTTTGTGATGGGGATACAATCTTGCTAGGTGGCTCAGGCTAGTCTCTACCTCCTGAACTCAAGCAATATTCCTGCCTCAGTTTCTTGAGTAGACACAAGCTGTTGCATCTAGTTCTGTAAGAAATTTTAAATGCAATTTAAAAGATTATAGTAAAAGTATAGTAGTTCTTTCTGTGGGTTGCAAATATCTTTAAAAGGTTTGATTCCTCAGTACTCATGTAAGCCAGATGTACAAGGTGTTACATGTATCTTGAGTTCATTTTTAGTGGCTAGAGACCCTGGTGTGCCCATTCTCTCTCTCCCTCTCTATCTGCCTTTCTCTCTCTCTCTCAAATAAATAAAAATAAATATTATAAAGAAAACATAACAAACAGAGCCTGAGATACAAAACTCACTGTCCAATGATAGGAGAAAAAGACCTGGAGTTAAATGTGTCAGTCAGCAGTTTGATGAATGGGAAGTCACGAGACAGAGATCAAAATATGAATTGGAAGAAAAAGAAAGTCAGTCACATTCTCTAAAAAGATGTTAGACAGTATGAGTTGACTTTATTTTGAAATTGCATGCAATTTGTAATAGGAGGAAGAATGGGCCGCAATGGGGCTTAGTTGTACAGCACTTGCCTTGCATGAGAAGGCTGTATTCAATCCCTACCACTGCCAAAGAAAAACAAGACTAGAAGGAATCTATAATGGATGTTTATTTGTCTTGTTCTTTTCTCTTTTTATTTATTTATTTGTGAGAAGACTGAGAGAAGATGTATTAGTCAGGGTTCTCTAGAGGAACAGAACTGCTAGAATGAATTATTTTTAAAAAGGGAATTTATTAGATTAGCTTACAGTAGTCCTATAGCAGTTGCAGGTCTGAGAATTAAGCGATGGTAGCTGCTCAGTCCACATGACCAGATGCCTCATAAGTCCCCCATCTGGCACTGAAGGCCTGGAGGCTTCCTGAGGAGCTGCTGGATTTCGATCCCCACGGGTCTGCAGTTGGTGCTGGTCTTCAGTCCGCGCTGGTCTTCAATCCATGCTAGAAGGTAGCGAGCAGCTCCAGCAGCCAAGTGGGAGGAAGAAAGGGGCTCTTTTCACCCAGAGCTTCCTTATATAAAGTCCCCTCTGAGTGGGGCCACCCGTTCTGGGGGAAGGGATCACTCTGGGGGAAGTACTTCCTACTTTATTTTCTTAAATTTTTTTTTAAATTTATTTGAGAGTGACAGACACAGAGAGAAAGACAGATAGGGGGAGAGAGAGAGAATGGGCACGCCAGGGCTTCCAGCCTCTGCAAACGAACTCCAGACGCATGCACCCCCTTGTGCATCTGGCTAACGTGGGACCTGGGGAACCGAGCCTCGAACCGGGGTCCTAAGGCTTCACAGGCAAACGCTTAACCGCTAAGCCATCTCTCCAGCCCTACTTCCTACTTTAATTGATCCTTCCTGGAAGCAACCTCTGAGAGCCACTGGGAAGGGATTTCTGTGGATTACTAAACAGATCAAGTTAACAACACCTTAACCACAGAAGAGGAGAGAATGGGAGGGAGGGAGGGAGAGGGGAAGGGATGGAGGAAGAATGGATGGGCCAGGGCCTCTAGCTTCTACAAAGGAACTCCACATACAAGTGTCACTTTGTGCATCTTGCTTTATATGGGTGCTGGAAAATTGAGCCCCACCCATTAGGTCTTGCAAGCAAGTACCTTAACCATTTAGCCATCTCTCTAGTCCCCCTTTTCCCTTTCATTGAGATAGGGTTTCACTTTGTAGGCCTGGCTGGTCTTGAACTCATGCCAGTACACCTGCCTTAGTCTTTGCCTACTTATCTTTTCTTTTCCCACAGCGTCACTTATAGAAGAAAAAAGTGAGATTAAAAGGAAATTAACAGAGGTCAAAGGACTGAATTGTATCTTGGTTCAGGCAGCTCTGTGTAGCACCAATGACCCAGGATGAGTACCCACCCCATCCAAACCAGACCATCATGCTGGGAGGTCAGCAGGAGTGAGCTGTACTCCAGGAAGGAAGGCTGTGTGCTTCTGCCTCTTGCTAGCCAAGGTTCTGGGAGGCCGCTCCTTCTCTCAGAGCTCTGGATTCCTCATCTGCCAGCAGGGGTGGGTGTGAGAGGAGACTGAGGGCACACACAAAGTCACGCACAAGTCCCCCGTGAGGAGGCCCGCGCTCATGTTTGTTTGTTTGTTTTTTGGTGGGGCGGATGGTCTTCATCTAAAACATCAGCTATTTCTGATGAGTGAACTTCATACAGAGGGCAGCAGGCTGGTCAAGCTCTGCAGCTCACCTCTCATCATTCTCCATACGTCCAAAGAAGGCTCCTCGCTCTTCCGCTCTTCCTCCTGCCAGCCTCCATGCCCACAGTCCCCATTGACCCTTGACCTACACCTTGCCCCATGATTGGACAGTGTTTTTAAGTTTTAAAAAATATTATTTACTTATTTTCAAGCAGAGAGAGAGAGAGAGAAGTGAGACAGAGAGAATAGACATGACAGGGTCTATAGCCACTGCAGGTGAACTCCAGACACATGTGCTACTTGTTCACCTGGCTTTACCTGGATATTGGGAAATCGAACCTGGGCCCTTAGTCTTTTCAGGCAAGTACCTTAAGCACTGAGCAATCTCTTTAGCCCTGATTTGACAATGCTGAGATTGTGTTGAGTCCCTGTCATTAAGGTCTTTTGCCTACTTCAGTGTTGTTGGTTTTTTTTTTTTTTTTTTTTTTTTCAGCTGTCAGAGGAGTACAGTTCTGTCTCCAAGGAGCCATTGCAATGTCTGGAGACATTTTTGCTTTTCACACCTTGATCCTGGTGTGTAGTGGGTGGAAGGGCCAGGGATGCCTCTCAGCATCCTGAGTACACAAGACCGTCCAATAGCAGCATAGTGCTGAATCAAGATGCCAATCAACATGCCACTGTTGAGGAACCTTGACCTAAATCAATGTGTGGAGGGCAGGGGGCAATGAATAAGAAAGATAGCTTTGGGCGGGAGAGATGGTGCTTGCCTGCAAAGCCAAAGGACCTAGGTTCAATTCCCCAGGACCCAGGTAAGCCAGATGTACAAGGTGGCACATGTGTCTGGAGTTCATTTGCAGTAGCTGAAGGCCCTGTCAGGCCCATTCTCTATTTGGCCCCCGTCCACCCAGAAAAATAATAAAAAAGAAAGATAGCTTCGCATAGAGCTTCAGAGATACTTTGAGAGGTTCCTACTCTGAGGCTTACATCCCCAGTCCCCTCCACAGCTGGCCCAGACAGTTCAAAATGCTCATGTGATGCTGTAATTCTATGCTTTGTGTGAAGAATCTTGTTTGAAATCTTCCTAAAAGATAATATCAAAAATCATTTCAGGGCAGGGGAGATGCCTCAGCCAATTAAGCGCTCTTCTTGCACAACTATGAAGGCCTGAGGGGCCTGAGACTTCCTGACTTCAGATCTTCAGCCCCATGTACAAATAGCCGGGCACGGCCCCACATGCCCTTAACCCCAGCTCCCACAGGGGAGCAGAGACCCCAGAACACTTGAAACCCCACAAGCTCCATAGTTAGTGAAGGAGACACTGGCCCAAAACAAGAACAGATGGAAGAATGATGGAATTGTTCACCAGAAGTTTCACTTAGACCTCCGCAGGCCAGCATATGGGGTGTCTTAAGGGCACATCCATTGCTAGACACTACACATGCGTACACACACACACACACACATACACACACACACAAGTAAAAATTAAAAAAAAAATATTTAGGGCTGGAAAGATGGCTTATCAGTTAAGATTCTTGTTTGTGAAGCCTAAGAATCTACATTCATTTCTCCAGTACCCATGTAAGCCAGTTGTACAAGATGCCACACATGTCTGGAGTTTTTTGTAGTGGCCAGAGGCCCTGAAATGCCCATTCTCTGTATATGCCTCTTTTTTCTCTCTCTCTCAAATAAATAAATAAACATTTAAAAGAATAATTTAAAGGCTAGAGAGATGGCTAAGCAGTTAAAGTGCTTGCCTGCAAAACCAGAGGGCCCAGGTTCAATTCCCAGTACCCATGTAAAGCCAAATGCACAAGGTGATGCATGTGTATGGAGTTTATTTGCAGTGACTAGCAGCCTTGGAGCACCCATTCTTCCCCCCCACCTCTCTCTCATATCTGCCTCTTAAAAATAAATGCTACTAATTAAAAAAATTAAAAATGTATCTCACTTCACTGCCAGACTGTGACATCTTCATCCCACTTATTGTAAAGTGAGCTTGTCCAGTAGTGACATTGCTGACCAATGACATGCCAACACAGAGCATTTTGACATTTCCAGGGAGCTGGAAACCCTTTCACATTATCTTCAAAGCCTTCCTCCATATACCTGAGTGATGGACATTGATAGAATCTGCCACCAGATCTTTCTGAAGCACCTGAACCATAGGTGGGAAACTTGAATGTATACTCAAGGGAGGGAGAGGAGAGAGGAGAGAGGGGATGAGACAGCAAGAGCACACGGACCTAAGAGAGGACCTGCCACCACAGCTCCAGTACACTGCAAAACCCTGCTTTCCTTTGTGATCCCAGGGGTAGAGCTAGGAGCCCCATATAAACTATGTCACCAAGTTCATAGCCATCCTCTGGGCATGACTCTGAATTGTTCTGGGTTACATATGAAGATACTAAACAAATGGAGTTTCAGGAATTCACCCACAAGATTGCTCTTATTAGAATGTCTTATTACAAGTCTATATCAGTTCCAACCACAAGATTCTTCATTCTAAATTTAGTATTCCCTCACTAGATAAAGACCCTAAGCTGAGACATACATCTTTGTTTTAGGTAAAAAATGGGATCCATGATCTCACTGTCTATTTGCCTCATTTCCTTGATAAAGGTACTGCTCTGTTATCACAGAGGCTCATTTGGGCAATATTGCATAGAAAGAATGCTGCTTGCTGGTACCCGGTTAGGTCATGAATATATCCACATTCATCAAGACAAAAGGAGGGGATGTCTTTTCACATGGCACCTGTCTTCATTCCTGATTGTTCACATGTAATTACTGTGGACCCAAGTCACTTATTTTCATCAGCGACATTTGTTGCCAAGGCAATTAAGGCAATCCAATTGTGTGGACGAGTCACAGGATGTTTCAAGGGGAGTGAGTGATGGTTCATGGTGACTTCAGCTTTGGAGAGCAGGAGTGGAGGAGGAGCATGTGATGCCTGTGTGTTGATGGTGTTTCCTTCCGCGTGTAGTAAGTGCTGCTTGAATGTTTTCTGAGAAGGTTTTGGCTGATTCCTGTTTAAGTAAATTGAGATGAGGGGTGGGAAGTGGCTCAGTATGGGTGAGGATCTAGGTTCCAGTGTAGCACCGCGGTCCATAGAGGCATGCACACTGTTACATGTCACTCTGTAGGTTCAAGGCAGGCTGTATCTTATCTCTGAGCCCCAACTCTTTCTTCTGAGAAAAGAAAAAACTTGCCTAACCAAAACTATGTTCGTTGGGTGCCTATACCTCATGCATTTGAAAGCCCAGAGTTAAAACAGCCCAGTGCATAGCTGGAAGTGTTGGTTATCAGTTTGAAATTCCATAGATGCGCAATATTGACTGGCTAATACATATGGTATTTTACATATACAAAGGAAGGCCCATGTTAGATTAAATGTGGTCATGGTTTTCCATGATTATTTGTTTGCCCCCCCCCCAAAAAAAAACACATCAAGTGACTCCTAGCTAATCTATAGTTGTGCTGCAAATAGTCACTGCTTACTGCCACATCAGTATGGGTCTAAAAAATAAAAAAGAATTTCACTTCCAGAAATGATCAGAGCCAAATGAGTCTCTCCATGGAGCATGGTGGATTCATTCCATGGGCCCAGATAATTAGAATTAGAGATGCCGGAAGGACAGGGCTTATTTGAATCGCATGTGTTTCTGAGTCTCTTGGCCTACCCCAAAGACCTCTCTAGCTTTCTCCCACTGGCCCAACTTCACAAGTATTGAGGTTAGACGTGTGGGAGCTAAAGAGCACAAATTCACATTTTGGCTCTACCACATACTTCTGGTGTGTTTTGACAATTTATTCCAGTCCTTTCACCTCTACTCACTCTATTTAAACAGAGATTTTTTTTTCATAGACTGTCTTTAATTTCATAATATTTTGCCATTAAGTAAGTCAGTTAATATTCATCATGCATACAACAGTTCCTTAATGAACTTGGTTGTTCATTTGCATGTATCATATCCACTTGTAAACTGTGCTATTGTGAATACTATCTTTATTTCTCTTTAACTGGCACATTCTTTGAAATCAAAGCACTTTAAAAACGAAATCAGAATCACTTGTCATGCACAGAGAAATTGATGGAGAAAATAACTATGAAAACAGAATGTGTCACCAAATTGTAACCAGAAATGGTGAACTTATGTTGTGCTTTCTTCACAATTTCAGTGAAATAGATTAAAAAATCAAAATGAAAAGTGGTCAACAATTATGACAAAACCAACCAATAAACAAACAAACAAAATCCCCCTAATCAAAGGTGTCTTCAGAGATAACGACGCTGCAGGCCCGGGAGGAGAGAGGCTCCTGCCAGACCCCTTGTGTGCGGACGTGGGTTTGGAGAGCCTTAGCTGTGGCATAAAAGAGGGGCAATATAGCTCTATCACCAGGAACTGAAGTTCTCCTATTTGTGTTGTCTACTTTATTTGCTTTTAAAAAAAAAAAAGAAAAGGATAGCTGGAGAGGTGGCTTAGTGGTTAAAAGGAACCAGGTTAGATTCCCCAGGACCCATGTAAGCCATATGCATAAGGTGGCACATGCATCTGGAGGGTTTTTTTTTTTTTGTTTGTTTGTTTTTTTTTTTACTGGCTGGAGGCCCTGGCTCACCCATTCTCTCTCTCTTTCTGTAATACATAAGTTTTAAAAATAAAAATATTTTTAAAATACCAGTAGAACCATTATACTAGTGTGTTCATCATGCAGTTTAATGACCCTTCCAATGAGCTAGCTCTGTGAGACACAGAGAGACAGCATCTGAGGCAAGGCCCTTCAGGACAGAGGCAGTCACAAACACTGACACTATACAGGAGGGTGGCCACCTGCTTGTCTCAGAAAAGGTTGGAGGCATGGGAACTTGAGGAAGTTAGACACATGGCCATGGCAACTGTAACCAAGAACACAGGTAGAGATGCCATATCTTTATTCATCTAGTTCTTGAATGGTATAGTGACTTGAGTTTTGGGATTCCCATTTTGCAAATGAGGATACTGAAGTGTGGAAAGTGACAGGTCACCCAGTAGTGACAGGATCCATAGTCCCCAGCATGTGTGCTCTTAGTTAACACAATTACTTATATAATGATTTAGTTCCACAATTAGCTCACTTTCTGAAGAGATGGTTATGCATATCCATGACCTTGTAAGAAATGTACATACCTTAATCCCTCTATTCCCCAGCACCACCCTATGAGGTGACTATTGGTGAGATATCCCCCCTTAATGTTATAATCAATAAGATTGTTCTTTTTTTTTATTTTTTTGAGGCAATCCCAACAGACTGGTCTTTTATGTGTGTATGTGTGTGTGTGTATGTGTATATGTGTGTGTGCATGAGAGAGAGAGAGAGAGAGAAAGAGAGGATTGGAACACCAGGGCCTCCACCCACTGCAATTAAGCTCCAGATGCGCATGCCCCTGTGTGCTTGTGTCACTGTGCATTTGGCTTATGTGGGACCTGGAGAGTCAAACATGAGTCCATAGGCTTCGCAGGAAAGCACCTTAACCACTAAGCCATCTCTCCAGCCCAGGATATTCTTTTTTTTTAGTAAATATTTATTGATTTATTTGAGAGATAAAGAGACAGACAAAGACAATGAGAGACTGGGTGTGCTGGGGTCTCTAGCCACTGCAAATGAACTCCAAATGCATGTGCCACTTTGTGTATCTGGCTTACATGTTTACTGAGAAACTGAACCTAGATCCTTAGGCTTCAAAGGCAAGTACTTTGACCACTAAGCCATCTCTCCAGCCCCTTATTTGGTTTTTTATTCATAATATCTTTATTTGGCTGGAGAGATGGCTTAGTGGTTAAGGTGCTTGCCTGTGAAGCCAAAGGACCCAGGTTTGATTCCCTAGTATCTGTGTAAGCCAGATGCACAAGGGGGTGCATGTGTCTGGAGTTCATTTGCAGTGGCTACAGGACCTGGAACACCCATTCTCCCTCTGTTTTCTCCCTCCCTCTCTGCTTGCAAGTAAAATAAAAATAAATTAAAAAACTAAAAAGCGTCTACTTCCTTTGAGGTTAAATAAGAAAAAAATATTAAGTGCACTCCAGTCCATTTCCTCAAAATGAATAAAGCTCAGAAGAAAGCCCTTAGGTCAGAAGCCGTCATTTTAGGATACAAATGCATAGAACATAGTTTCCTGACTGCCTAACAATTACTTATGTGTTAGCAAGGAGGTATTGTGCTTGCAGTCACGTGATGGCTGCCTTAGAACCCACAGCATCACAAGTAAACAATTGGCTATGATTCCAACATCATGCCAGGAGTATCTGGAGTATAACTTGAAGTGTTATGTTCTATACATTATGTTTGTAATTCTAAATGTAAACTTAATACACACATATACATGTCCCACATGTATGATATATATGTCTATATATATATGCATACATATGTTCCATACATCTAGCAAAAATCTTGCACATAATTTGGGGTGATGGGAACTTGAAAGCATGCCACTGGGAAAATGTTAACAAGTAGATCTCCCATGACGTCAAAGTGCCCACCATCCTTGCCGTCATTTAATTTTATTTAAAAATTCTTATTTATTTGAGAGAGTGTGTGTTTATTGGTGACCCAAGGTCTCCTGCCACTGCAAATGCATGTGCCACTTTGTGCATCTGGCCTTACATGGGTACTTGGGAATTGAACCCAGGCTGTGAGGCTTTCTAAGTAAATGTCTTTAACTGTTGAGCCCTCTCTCTAGCCCCATTGCCATCATTTGAATGCCATAGTTGCATCATTAGGATGCGCTGAGAATTCAGCAATGTTGTGTCATTTCCTTCTCTCACAAACCTTAGAGAACTTTACTGTCCTCAGTTTACATGCCAGGAAATGTCCAGTGGGTAAAGTGCCATGCACAGCATCAGCTTGGGTCTCCAGCACCCATGTAAAAGCTGGGTATGGTGCCATGTGCCCATAATGCCAAAATTTGGGGGCGGAGTCAGGGAGTTTCTAGGGCAAACTGGCTAGCTAAGGTAACAGAATGGGTGAGCTCTGAGGTCAGTGAAAGACCATGTTTCAGTATATAAGGTACAAGGCCTTGACCTCTTGCCTCTGTGTGCACATGCAAATGCACCTGATCACCTACACGCACATGCACACACCCTGACCAACACACACACAGAAGGACAATTGAGACTTAGTGAACTTAGAGATATTTTGAGTCCTTTCACACTAAACATAATTTGTCTAAATTATTTAATCACCCAGGTTTTGTGGCATACCCACTATGAACTGGGCCATGTGGCTGGGTTATTTAGAGCTTTAAAACTGGCATGGGGTCTAACTGGTCAGGAAGCTGCATATGATTTGATGCAAGGCTGTGCCTCAAAGACATTGTGCATTTTAATAATTTTTTTTTTTATTTTATTTGAGAGCGACAGACACAGAGAGAAAGACAGATAGAGGGAGAGAGAGAATGGGCGCGCCAGGGCTTCCAGCCTCTGCAAACGAAGTCCAGACGCGTGCGCCCCCTTGTGCATCTGGCTAACGTGGGACCTGGGGAACCAAGCCTCGAACCGGGGTCCTTAGGCTTCACAGGCAAGCGCTTAACCGCTAAGCCATCTCTCCAGCCCGACATTGTGCATTTTAATGTTTCATATTTGAGTTTTCTTTCTATAATAAAAAGTGCACTTGTATCCTGACCTTTGTCCCATTTCATACATGTATTCTAATGTGCATATGTGCTGCCGTGTGCAGCTGCGGGTGGGTCTGAGGTCAGGAGGCCATGTGACTGATGCTCTACCAGGAAGTAGGATTCTCGTAATGCTTAAATGATAGCTGATCAAGCCATCACAACGGCTTCAGGAATTACAGCTTATAGAGTTGCCAGGCAGATGAAATCATTGAGCTAATTAGAAAATAATGCATTGTGCTGTGCCTAGAAAAATCACAGAGCAGCAGATGTGGAGACGCATTTGGAGCTGCCGTGGGCTCGCCGGGCGTGGGGCTGAGCCTGTGCTCTTCATTCCTCATCGTTCTGTTGTTGTTCCCCCACATCCCTGCAGCCCAGAAGTTGAAGCAGACCCTGGAGCCTTGTGACACTGAGTATCCCGCCTTCGTGTCGGAGCGCACTATCAAGGAGACCACAGGGAACATTGCTTGTGAAGACTGCTCCAAGTAAGCCCTGCCCGGCCCTGCTTTCCCTCTCCCTGCACACGTGCACACGCACACATGCACAAGTAGACATGTGCACAGCACACACATGCGCATGTACACACATACCCCCTTAGGTATGTACACACATACCTAATATGGACCTTTCTAGATAGGCCAGTGAGACCCACACACACAGCTACACTGAGAGCCAGAAACACGGCTTCCCTGTGGTGTGAGGACTTAATTTCTTTCATCAGGGCAAAGCGTCTTTTTTTTTTTCAAAGGTTGGAAAGCATTCAAAAGGGGTAACAACCTGGGGTATGGGAGGTTTTACTCTGCTGATGGTTTGGGAGAAATCCCAGTTGTGTTTGAGTTGTGCGTTGCTTCTCAGTGCCTGTAGGGAAGGCACTGAGCCCTTGGTGTAGCCCAGCCTCTCATGTTGGTCTCTCTGTGATCTAAAGATGAACATCTTTTAACAGTTCCACTGTTTGGGCAGCTGGGTAGTTTAGTACACTCATTGATTAATTAGTATGTTTTCAATTCTCTACATTGTATATATGTCATGCTATCCTTTGGATATTCTCTTTGCTGTTTATGGGTGTCTTTTGATGAATGGAAGTTTTCTTTTGTTTAATTTTATTTATTTTTTCTTACATTTTTTTATTTTTGAGAAAGAAAAGGAGGTAAAGAGAGAATAGGCATGCCAGGTCCTCTAGCCACTGAAAATGAACTCCAGACACATGTGCCACCTTGTGCATCTGGTTTACATGAGTACTGTGGAATTGAACTTGGGTCCTTTGGCTTTGCAGTCCAGGACCTTAACTGCTAAGCCATCTCTCCGACCCTCAATTTTTACTTTTTTTTTTTTGTTTTTTATTTTTACTTATTTATTTGAGAGCGACAGGCAGAGAGAAAGAGGCAAAGAGAGAGAGAGAGTAAATGGGCACGCCAGGGCCTCCTGCCACTGCAAACGAACTCCAGACACTCCTGCCCCTTTGTGTATCTGGGGAATCGAGCCTCAAACAGGTCCTTAGGCTTCACAGGCAAGCGGGTAACTGCTACGCCATCTCTCCAGCCCTCCAATGCTCTTTTTTTTTTTTTAATTTTCACAATTTTAATTAACATTTTCCATAGTTATAAAAAATATCCCATGGTAATACCTCCCCCCCGCCACACTTTCCCGTTTGAAATTCCATCCCAATGCTCATTTTTAAGTGTACAACATGGGAGTGTTTGTGTGACCATTTTAATTGTTCCTTTATAGAATTACTATGAGTTTCTGGTACCCAATCATTTGATTAGGTGATTAAGTAAAGCTGTTTCTATTGTTGTGGTTGTTGTTTGATGACTGGATAAATGTTGAATTTTATCGAAAAATATTAGAATATATTGTTTAAATAATTTCTTTTAATTCATTCATATTTTGAATTTCATTCATATAATTTAAATCTTATCATGACTGGTATACATTTCATGATTAAAATATACATTGTATGTACACACATACCTATCTACATACTCCCATATGTACATCTGTGTGCTGCTAGACATTCTGGTCAACTGAAATTTGTAGTCCTTTTAGTTCAAGTGATGTTCACACAATAATCAAGTGATACATTTCTCAGAGTGTATTCTTTCCCTTAAGAAATGCATGGCGTTGTGTGTGTTTGTGTCTGTGTTTGATATATTTTTATAATCCTAAATTTTATTTTATTAATTCATTTTTGTTGTTTTATTTATTTTTATTTATCTATTTATTTTATTTATTTATATTTTTATTACCTACACAAGACCCTCTTAATGATATTTCCCTCCCCTTCCCTACTTTCCCCTTCATGACTCTGCTCTCTGTCATATGCTGACCCTCTCTCCATTAGTCTCTCTTTTAATATGATATCATCACCTTTCTCTCCCATTAAGAGGGTCTTGTGTAGGTATTGCTACGTATTGTGAGGTCATGGATAGTGAGGCCAATTTCTGAGGGAAATATCATGGATTGTTGTCTGTAAGTATAGAAGTTGTCAATAAATACTTTTAGTAGTACATACGTTAGTTAATGTGAAAGGAAATATGGGTACTTTTCTAGGAAGAAACCATTATTGTTAGTATGCCAAAAAGAAGAAGAAAAAAAATGGGTAGATTTTCCTGTCTTGTGTTATCATTGGGCTTTGTTAATTAAGGACATTTTATTGTTACCATGTTATAAGGAAAGTTTCTCCTATTCTCTATTGTTTATGACATTTCTTAGGAGAAAGATTATCTTTCTTTTAAACATTTGGTCAAACTACATAAAGCTACCAGTGGCTGATGGGATGTGTGGAGGGGTAAGAATTTATAACTAAAGTCATTTCTTTTGTGGTTAGATGTCTCTGGATGCTTTAAAATTGCCTCTTATTTTAATTTATTATATTTAAGCTAGCATGAGAAGTAATGGGTTTCGTTTTGGCCTTTTAAGGCTCATACACATATTTTAATTCACTCTTATTTTATTTAGTTTTGAAATGACTTTGTGATTATATTTCCCAGAATATTGTCTATTTCATCTCACTTTTCAAGTTTATTGAATTCATTTATAAACAATGTCTTGCTTTGATATAAAATGCTACCATATTAGTTTCTTTGCCCCTTTTCTTTAAGAAAGATTAACTGGTACATAAAAACTATATTAGGTACCATGTTTCATTACATATTTATGTTGTGTAGTCTTCAAATCAGGGTAAATATTTCCCCCACAAGTTTTTATTATTTCTTCATTTAAAAACATTTAAAATCCTTTCTTCTAGCTCTCTTGAGAATATGTATAGAATATTATCCCCTTTACATTTGCAGTTTGTAATTCTCTCTCTTTCTTCCCATCCTCCCATTTCTCCCCCTCTCCCTTCCATCTTCCCTCTCTTCATATATATGGAGAGAGAGAGGGAGGGAGAGAGAATTGATGCACCAGGGCCTCCAGCCACTGCAAATGAACTCCAGAGGCATGCACCACCTTGTGCATATGGTGTTACATGGGTACTGGGGAATTGAACTTAGGGTGTTTGTCTTTGCAGGCAAGTGCCTCAACTACTGAGCCATCTCTCCAGCTCTAGTTCTCTCATCTCTAATACAGTATGTGGACATTACTCTTGCTGTTGAACACAGTGGATGACGGTTTGCCTTGACTGCTCATGTGTTCATCACTGGTTTAGAACAGTTATCTTAGTTTTCAAAACTTCAGGCATTTGATGAGGAAAGACCTGGGCATGCCTAGTCTATCACACCTTGTCCAAAGTGCCTTATGTAACTGACCATCTGCTCTTCTGCGATGACCTCGGTCCAGACTCTAGGTCAGAATGCTCTGCAGAATCTCATCTCTGTGCCTTTCTTAGTCTTTTGTCTCAGATGATGCTCCCCTCTGCCTGTCATGATGCTCCTCCTCTGACTCTGTTGGTGCTCCTCCTCTGACTCTGTTGGTGCTCCTCCTCTGCCTCTCACGGTGCTCTTCCTCTGCCTCTCACAGTGCTCCCCTCCGCCTCTCATGATGTCATGTTATATATTAATGATTATTTCTGTGGAAAAAGCCTACTTTCTCTTCTCAGCACATTAGTCTTTGATTTTCTGTTATGAATCTATTCATACTGACTGCCTGGGAGTAATTGCTCTGTAAGTCTTTATATTTAGGGGTTTCAGCACCATATATTTATCGTATCTCCCCAAGCATGCCGTCTGGGCTGCATGTCTGATTTCTCATGCCCGCCACCACTGCTTTCCCTGCCCAGAGCCTCAGGGAGGGCCAGCACATGAGGTTCTGACCCTTAGCTGTGTGTGTGCAAGTGGGTTGTCCTGTCTCTTTAATTTTACTTTTTCTTGGAAGCTTTCTTATAGTGAATCACACTGTTTCATGTTACCATTGTATCCAGAATGCCCACGTGATTATGATGGCTTCCAGAGCTGCCCAGTCCACTGTGTCGCAGTTGACTCTCCTGAATGGGGACATCTTAGTACCAGCATGGGAAAGCCCTGACATCTAATGGGCTTTGCATTGAGGCCTTGGAGGTGTATTGTTCAGAATGAGATACATGGCTTACTTCTTAATTCTATCTATTTATTTATTTTTTCTAATAGGGTCTCACTGCAGCCCAGGTTGACCAAGAATTCACTGTAGTCTCAGGCTGGCATCAGATTCACAGGGTTCCTCCTATGTCTGCCTTCCAAGTACTGAGATTAAAGCTTTGTGTAACCATACCCAGCAACATGTGGCTTATTAATCACTGTACTGCTGTGGGCTGTGATTAAACAAGGGCTGGAGAGATGGCTTACCTCTTAAGGTACTTGCCTACAAAGCCAAAGGACCCAGGTTTGGTTCTCCAAGACTCACATAAGCCAGATGCGCAAGGTGGCAACATGCACCTGGAGTTCATTTGCAATGGCTAGAGACTCTCTCTCTCTCTCTCTCTCTCTCTCTCTCTCTCTCTCTCTCTCTCTCTCTCTCTCCCTCTTTCTCATAAATAAATAAATTATTTCTAAAAAGAATTAGAAAGCTGGGCATGGTAGTGCATGCCTTTAATCCCAGCACTTGGGTGGCAGAGGTAGGTGGATCATCATGAGTTTGAGGCCACCCTGAGATTACATAGTGAATTCCAGGTCAGCCTGGGCTAGAGTAAAACCATACCTTGAAAAACAAAAACAAAAACAAACAAACAAAAAAAAAATTAGAGGAGAAACAAGATAGGAGATGACTACAGAAAGCAGTATTTTCCTTACTCACTCAAAAAACTAGAAACCAAACATAGGTTTCATTAAATCACCTAAACACTTCAAGAAATGTCTGCCTTTCACTTAGTAGGCTGTGGTCCAGAAAGGGTGCTGGTGCTGTGGGAACACTCAGTGGGTGAAGTAGATACAGGGCCATAGCGGATGGTGCTTGTGGCAGAGGGAGCTGACAGTGTTTCAAGTCTTGACGCCTTGCTTGGTTGGAGGCTCACAGAAGAGCCAGGGCAGGGAGGGCACCGAGACAGGCTTTGAGCAGTTCGCTGGCCACCGTGAAGTCTGAGCCGTGGGGACTGTCCTTTCTGAGCTTCCGTTAACACCACCACTCTCAGGTTCATTGCATACTACAAGTGATGTCTAGGAGACAGAGCAATGAAGACTTCACGTTTTTCTTCCTTTAAGCTTTTAAAAAAATAGTTTATTTATTTTCTTATTTTTGAGAGAGGAGGGGGGCAGAGAGAGAGAGAGAGAGAGAGAGAGAGAGGGTGTCAGGGCCTCCAGCCACTGCAAACGAACTCCAGATGCGTGTGCCCCCTTGTGCATCTGGCTTTACATGGGTACTGGGGAATGGAACCTGGGTCCTTAGGATTCTCAGGCAAGTGCCTTAAGCACTGAGTCATCTCCCTAGCCCCCTTTAAGCTTTTGACTGAAATGTGGCACATCTAGAGTATGTCCAAATCCTAACTTTGCAGTTTTGGTGTTCAAGTGATCCCATCCATCTAGCCAGTGCCCAGGCTAAGAACACAGCACGTCATACCAACTCTTCCTTTCCACGTCATCACCTCTGTCTTGATTTCTAGCACCATTGATTAGTTTTTAACCTGTAGCCTGTGAGATGATGATTTAGTCACTAAGATAGGAAGCTTGATCTGAATGGTCTTGAAAGTAGATTTCTAAGGAGTTCTCTCCAAAGAAATAGTGGGGCTTAGGAAGAAAATTCAAGCTAGCTTGGGATGTCAGCAAACATTCTTGGTTGTCTGTGACAACTCACCCACTGGGCCACATTTCCTGGAGGCAGTGATGAAGAAGGCAGCCCCAGCTCCTGTCAAGTCCTGAGGGAGTTTCAGCACACAGTGGTTTGAGAGGAAGTGGCAGCCAGGGGCACAGGGGGAGGCTTGGAGATGAGAGTCTCCCTGAGAGAAGCTGTGCCCAAGACAGGAGCACTCAGAAGAGGAAGGATGACATGTGTGCATGTTTAGGCAGAGGGAAGAGTATGGTAGAGGCACAAGGCAGTGGGGAATTCAGAGAATTGGGGGTGAGGGTAAATGAGAGGGGAGGCCAGGAGTGACAAGGACCAAACCATTTAATTAATTAAAGAATGTTTAATTAATTAATTTGAGAGAGAAGGAGGGAGAAAATGTGAGCATACCAAGACCTCCAGATGCTGCAAATGAACTCCATACGCATGCCACCTTGTGCATTTGGATTATGTGGGTTCTGGAGAATCGAACCTGGGTTCTTAGGATTTGTAGGCAAGTGCCTTAACCACCAGACCATCTCTACAGCTCTGTCTTGTTCTTTTGATCTTGTTGAAAAGAGCTACTCTTTGGAGGACATTGGAGGCCTCCTGGGTACTCTTAATAGAATAGCAGAAAAGTCTGAAGGAAGGGAGGGGGAAAATGGCCAGATTTCTAACAGCGGGAGAGAAGACAGCAATCACAGTGACAGTGGTGGGTACTCGAAACAAAAACCTCCAGACCATATTGTGTCTGGAACCCAGTAATACACTCATCCCAATAAAACACAAACTGATTAGCTCCTCTTCCTCCTCCTTACCACCTCTTCCTCTTCCTTCTTCTCCTCTTCCACCTCCTTCTCCTCTTCCTCCCCCACCACCTGCCAGCTTCCTCCTCCACAACCTCCTGTGTTCCTCATTTTCTTCCTCTTGTCCTCCTTCTCTTCCTCCTCCACCACCTCCTTTTTTCTTTCTCTTCTTCTTCAACCACCTCCTTCTTTTCCTTCTTCTCCTCCACTACTTCCTCAGCTATCTCCTCTTCATTGTCTTCATCCTCCTTCTTTTTCTCTTTCTCTTCCTCTTCTACCACCATCTCCTCCTCCTCCACTACCTCGTCCTCTTCCTCCTCCACCTCCTCCTTAATCACCTCCTCCTCTTCCTCTATCACCTCTTCCTCCTCCACCACCTCATCCTGTTCCTCCTCCACCTCCTCCTTAATCACCTCCTCTTCCTCCATCACCTCCTCCTCCACCACCACCTACCCCTCTTCCTCCTTCACCACAGCTTCTCCTCCACCACCTCCTCCTCCACCATCACCTCCCCCTTTCCTCCTCTACCACCACCTCCTCCTCCACCACCTCGTCCTCTTCCTCCTCTACCTCCTCCTTAATCACCTCCTCTTCCTCCATCGCCTCCTGTTCCACCACTACCTACCCTTCCTCCTCCTCCACCACAGCTTCTCCTCCACCACCTCGTCCTCCACCATCACCTCCTCCATCACCTCCTTCACCACCACCACCTCTTCTTTTTCCTCCACTTCCTCCTTCATCACCTCCTCCTCCATTACCACCTCCTCTTCTTCCTCCTCGACCTCCTCCTCCTCTATTACCTCCTCCTCCGCTATGACCACCTTCTCTTCCTCCCCCACCATCACCTCCATCATCTTCTCCTCCACCACTTCTTCCTCTTCCTCCTCCATCTGTTCATGGACTAGAGATTCACTGATCAACTCATTACTGTTTTTATTTCTAACTCAAAATCATGGAGCTTTGTTTTAGGATGATGGCATAATTCTTCACAATCAGTATGTATTCTCATTAGTGCACTTGAGGAAGTGAGTCCTTGAGTCCTTGTGTTCCTGTCTCTCTATATCCCTTTCTGTCTTTTCTTTCATTGTTATATAAAGTACAGTTTGTGAGAGAAGATATCTAAGTCTTTATAGAATATTTATAAAGACATCATTTCACACTCTGTGTGAGCCTTGCAATTTTGGAATGAACTACATTAAGAAGAAAATTGAGCACCTTGCTTTGTGTTGCCTCCCTTTCTAGATGGCCCATGAATATTTTAGCACAATGGGAAGCACAGTTGGTGGCCATCAGAAGAGCCAACTTGCACATGTCTTGATATCTCATTCATGGAGACATGTGCCAGCCTTTGCCAGGAAAGAATGAGATTTGTTTTTCCCTCCAATCAAATTCTCTCAAACAACTACTAAATTTTGACCTACTTTGTAGGTAATTTCAGGTCAACAGTAATGCCATTCAAAAATAATACAACTACAGCATTTGGCCAGAAGTGAGCTGGACACTGGTTTTGGTGAAAATTATAGTATTTCAGAAATTATGCACTAAGATCTTTTTCATAGAAAAACATCTTGCCTTCCGCAGTGGAACATACAGAACTGTGTCCATGACAAACTGGACTCAAGGCAGCGATTATATCCTTGCACAAGCTATGCTGAGCCACAGAGCAATAGAGCCCAAGACCGGTGTGCTGCCCATGGGGGCAGGCAGGAGCCGCCGTTTGCGCTGGTCTATTCTTAACAGAAGAGGTCAGAAGAGCCTGCACTTCTGACAATTGCCAAAATGCAGGAATCCAGGTCAGGTGGTTGTAGCCATGTTGTAGGAAGGTTTTTGGTGATTTGTTTTTGCTTGTTTCTTCTTTGACCTTCAGAGACTAAAGAAGACTGGTCAGCCTCTCCTGACTCCATGACTGTATCTGATTCCAGAATATCACTAGATAGTCTCACATGAAAAAATCCATCCAGAAGTGACTCAGTTGCTCTAAATAGAAACCTTCAAATTGGCAACTCTTACGGTGGACATTTATCTATCCATAGCACAGACAGATATATTATATATTATAGCACAGAGGGACAGTGTGTGCTGTTTAAAAAAAGGATTTTCAAAAATATAGGGTTGATTAAGAATGCAGGAGCCTAAGAGAAAATAAGAATTTACATAAGAATGTCATTAGGGGTGGTGGTTTGGCTTCTATAACCAATAATTTTCATCATTCAATATCCCACTGATTATTAAATTAATCTGTTATTCAAACAGCAATCAAAAACAACTCAGCCCATATTTCCTGGGCACTTGTGACTGTCAACAAGTTTACAAAAAAGGATGTCTAAAAAAATTGTAAGACTTTATGATTTTCTAGTGTATTTCTTTACCTCTTGATAACCCTGCCTTCTTTTCTGAGAAAGTAACCCAATCCACAAACATTTCCTTGAAAAAAAAATCCATTGTAAAATTAACTATGAGTAGTCAGGTAAAAAGTAATTACAAATAAAATTTCAAGTACGTGTAACATTTTCAAGATGAGGCCTTTTAATAATAATTTACTTATTTGAAAGAGTGCACACGTGTACAAGGTCCTCCAGCCACTTCAAATGAACTCCAGACACATGTACCATTTTGTGCATCTGGCTTATGTTGAGTACTGGGGAATTGAACCTGAATCCTTAAGGTTCTCAGGCAAGTACCTTAACCACTAAGCCATCTCTCCAGACCAAGATGAGAGCTTTTAAATAGCTTTTCACATTTCACCACGGGTAAGCTATTAATTTCTAAGGAAAATTAGATGTTTTTTTTTCTTTTTCTAAGTGTATTTTTTTCCTTTTGGTGGCGTTAATCATTACTTTTTGTACAAAAGAAAAATCATCACCATCCATTTCACTTCAGGATCAGTAAACAGAATTGCTCGTCTTCCTATGAACACCAAAAGCTGTGGCCATACTTTCCATTCCTCATCACTCCTCCCCACGCACCTCTCTTTCAGCCTCTCCACCGAAAGAAAGGAGTTGGTTTGGAAGCTGCGTTGAAATGTTCCATAGGCTTCAGTTCAGAGGACCATAGTTGAGGGATTCCATTTTCTTACAGAGGATTCCAATTTCCTGCTGCGGTCTCACCCTCCTGGGTGGGCGGCTTACCCGACGTGTTCAGACTTCTCTGGGAAAGCCTGCAGGTGTTCCTCCCAAACACTCCTTCCGGACAAGACCTGTAAAATGGATCCCTAGTCCAACAGGGACCAAGCATTTTACTTGAATAAAGACAGAGAAGAGGTAATCTGGAATTGGACTGCAGGCTGGGCCACCCCACTTAATAGAGACCCTAGACAGTTATTTCAATGCTTTTGGCCTCCATTAACTTATCTCTATGAGGGGAGTAATAGTTTTTGAAAGGATATATAGGGTATGTGAGGAAAGTGCTGTCTTTGCCAGCATGAGGACCTAAGTTTTATCTCTAGAACCCACATTAGGAAAGGGGGTGGAGAGATGGCTTACTGATTAAGGCATTTGCCTGCAAAGCCAAAGAACCCAGGTTCAATTCCCCATTACCCACTTAAAGACAAACCCATGAAGAGGCACATGTATCTGGAGGTATTTTTTGCAGTGGCTAGGAGGCCCTGATATGCCCAGTCTCTCTCTCTCTCTTAAATAAACAAATAAATGAATAATATACTTTTTTTAAAAGCCAGGCATGGATGGCACATGCTAGTAATTCCAGCACTGGAGAGGCAGAGATAGGTGGATCCCTGGAACCTTCTATCCAGGGAGTCTAGACTACTAGTCCAGGCCACTGAAAACCCCAAATTCTATATCAGTAAAGGTATAGGATACCAGAGAAATAACACTTGGGATTGTCCTCTGGGCTCTGTGGCATGTGCACATGCGTGTGTCCACACTCACATGGATGCTTCCACATCTACATACACACATGGAAAACAACCTTAAACTTAAAAGATAGATAATCCCTATACTTAGCAATACATTTAATTTTATACATGGGAAACATTTTTTTTTATTTATTTGTTTGAGAGAGAGATGAGAGATAAAGAGGTGGGGATGCGGGGGGGGGGGGGGGTGTTGGGAGAGAGATTGTGTGCACCAGGGCCTCCAGTCACTGCAAACAAACTCCAGACATATGCATCACTTTGTGCATCTGGTTTATGTGGGTACTTGGGAATTGAACCTGGGTCCTTAGGTTTCAAAGACAATGTCTTTACCACTAATCCATCCCTCTGGCTCCATGAAAGATATTTTTATAGTGCACAGCCTGCTACCCAGTTGGGTTAACAGGAACACAGGAAACCCACAAAACACCAGACAAGCTCCTCTTTCAAACTTCTTAGCCCAGAGGTAAAACTCATTTTGGATTAGTAAAAGTAGAGGGTGAGGATTTTGCTGCAACGAGATGTCCCTAGATAACATAGCTCTTGGATTCTTATCCCCTCCTGGCTCCATGTGTGAACTCTTAGTTCCTAAACAAACTGGAATTCTGAGTTTGAAATTCCACATATCCAGTAGTGATCAGATTCATTACTTACTGTCCAAATTAGATGCAGACTCGGCCACTGGGGGAACAATGGTGTCATGAATAATTCTTAGGTGTTAAAATGCAATAGTTTCAACCACTTAATTTGCAAGCCAACACTAATTTGTTAAAATATTTTTCTATCTCCTGCTATAAAGATTCTTGCCAATGGCTGTCTTTAATCTTGTTTAAAATGATTTAAAAAAAAAAAAAAAGAAGGGGTTTGGGAGATTGCTCAGTGGTTAAGGGCACTTACTTGCAAAAGTCTGCCAGCTCAGGAGAGGTCCAGGTTCAAATCCTCAGTACCCAGAACCCATACACTGGAGATGTATTCTAAAGGTGTGGTCACATGAAAAGCCCTAGTTGAGACTGAGCAAGGTGCTTCATGTCTGTGACTCTAGCATTTGGACAGCTAAGACAGGTAAATGGCTGCGAGTTCCAAGTCAACCTGGCCTCGACAGGGAGACCCCCATCTCAAAAATAAAATAAAATAAAATAAATTTAAACTCTAAGCAACTCTTCTCCCAATTGCTTAGAACCTCAGTTTAGCAAAGCTCTTTACTGGGGTCAGAGCCTCACTAATTCTCTCTCAAATGCTCAAAGGAGGAAGAAATAAAACAGTACCCTAATTTCACAGATGATTACAGCTCTGAGGAGCCAGATAGTGTGGGCTTTGTTATGGAGGTGTTACTATCTTGACTTGCTCTTTGATAAGCTATGTTTGGAGAGGTTTTATTTTTTTTCCCCTTACAGGAAATGTTGTAAATTACTATTTTCCCTCCCAGGCCCATGATGTGAAATAAGAGGGGCACATGTCTGTAATGACTGGGCAGGTCTCTACTTGACACAAATTAGCCTTGCAAACAGTTTCCCATTTGTACATTTCTTAATGTGTGGGGAAGCAGGGGATGGAAGTTTGGCTGGGCACACAACACAGGGAGGCTTTCCTCTTCCATGCCGGAGGGGAGGAGACCAACAGGGTCAAGGAATATTTTTAGAACGTTTGCTTGCATGTGGAATGGAGGTGAGCAGGGCTGTGTCCACACTATTGACGTCCACAGGCCACATTTCTGCAGTGTATTGTCTCCATCTGGGGGTGATGTGTATAGCGACCCCCACCTTTCCTCCCTCACAGAGCAGTCTGTGTTTCCTCCCCTGCTCTGGCCACTGCTGCACCTGAAGGGGTTTAGCAAGTTGCCAGAACCCGATAGAAGTGTGTTTATTGCCTCTCCAGTTTGCCCTTCATGTGTTTAACTTGGAAAGAGTTGATATATTCCTATGGGTATTAAAAACCCATTTGATGTATTAAAAGAACTCAAAGGATCAAGGCAGAAATGCTACTTGAAATGCAGAATATTGCATGGAGATGCAATTTCTACACTCAAACCACTTCTTCAAGGGACATTCTGCATACTCAAGAAAGGAAGTCACATTTTATTTTATATTTCATTTATTCATTTGAGAGAGAAGCAGAGAGAGTGATAAAGAGGCAAATAGAGAATGGACATACCAGGGCCTCCAGCCATTTATTGCAAGTGATCTCCAGACACATGTGCCACCTTGTGCGTTTGGTTTAGGTAGGTACTGGAGAATCAAACCTGGGTCCTTAGGCTTTGCAGGCAAGCACCCTAATTGGTAAACCATCTCTCCAGCCCCTTATTTTATTTTTTTGAAATGGGCCAAACTCACTCTCCTCCTGCCTTAGCCTACCAAGTGCTAGGATTTCAGGCATAAACCACCATGCCTGGCAGTCATTTATTTATTTTGGGGACTTGGATTGTCTCATTCTTCCAGTGACCTCCACTCTCAACTTTGTGAGAATCTCTTGTTTTTATAGAAGACCCCTTGACAACCAAGCATGGACAAAGACATGGATTTCTGAACATGTATGCTTAGACAGATGTGATCATCTTTGGGCACCTTTCCAAACCCAAGGGCTGCTGGGGAGTGGTGGAGTGAGCGCACGCAGAGGTGGATGGAGAAGGAGCCTGTTGAAGGGCAGACTGGCCCCGGGATCCAGGGTGATTAGAGGGGTAGATAACCACAGGCAGAGGAGGTGAGCATCATCAGGTCAGTTGCTTCTCAAAGCCCTGCCACACTGACTTCTTGAAAATGAGCTGCATATTTTCAGGATGCTTCCACTGGAGTTGAAGTAGGAAGGTCCTGTGGTCCAACATCAGTTCATAGCTCTAGGCATCTAAATATGACCAATGCTGACTCTTTCCAAATGCCTATTTTCTGCCAAGAAGTTGATGTCTATCTCTGCATCTTCTTTCCTTCCCATGTGGTATAGATGGCTCCAAACTGCTGGGATGAACATCCAAACCAGGCACAGTTTATGGGAGGAAGGGATTTATTTCAAGCTCACAGGTCCAGGGGAAGCTCCATAATTGTGAAGAAGCTGGCTCCCGTTCATCAATCCAGGCAGAGCAATGTAGTCAGCATCGCATACAAGCACACCACCTGAGAACAGAGTAACAGGGAGCCAGGCAGAGCTCAGACTACTCTGCACACCTTTGGGCCAGGAATTAGATCTGCCCCAAACATACCACAGGACCCCCCACAGTGATGCCTCTTCCAGCCAGGTGGCTAGAGATCCAAGAGATAAGCTTTGGTAAAACATCTGAGTCTGTGCATTTAAACTACCACACCATTCTTCCATTTCAGCCACATTTTGCCAAGGAGGAAAACAAGGCTCACAGGAACAAAGGTATACAGCCTCCGGAAGCTCATGTGTTTGAACATTTTTTAAAAATTTTATTTATTTGAGAGATAGCAAGAGAGCCAGAAAGGGACAGAGAAAATGGGCTTACCAGGGCCTTCAGCCACTGCAAATGGACTCCCCATGCATGCGCCACATCTGGCATACATGCATTCTAGGGAATTGAACCTATATTCTTTTACTTTGCAGGCAAGCACCTTAACCACGAAGCCATCCCTCAAGCCTGTGTTTGAACATTTGATTCATAGCTGGTGGTATTGGAAAGGTTGCATCTTCGCCAAAGGAAATGGTCCATTGGGGGAGGGCCTTGAGGGTTTTATAGCCCAGGCTCACTTCCTGTTCTTTAGCTGAAATGTGACAAGCCATCCAGTGATGCCATCCACCCCAAATGGACTAGGGAAAAGAGACCCTTCCCTTCCTGAATTTGCTTCTGTCCAGATTTTCCTGGATTTGTTCACAGCAATGAGAAAGTAACTGCTATAGGTGGGCCCTGAGCTTAGTGTAGGAGGTGATACAGGCCCTCCTGCTCTGCTGACCTTGACGGCTGGCAGAACACTCACACTGGCATCCAGTTGTAGGCTTATCAGTTAGGGTACAGGTTATCTATGAGACCTTCTCAAAAATCTAGGTTCACTTTAGACGTGGAAAGTGATACGACTGACTTGAATTTCACAAACTTCCCATGGGTAAGAACGAAACACTAACTGAATGCAAGTTCTCTGGAAATTTCTATGATTCATCCCTGGAGACTCTCTCATAGAATGTCTGCTTAATCACTTCATTTTTTTTTTCCTTCCTCTTTCACTGCACCAGAGGAGGTCACGTGGTAAATGCATCACGAGAACCAGGGTCATCCAGTGCCAACATGTCCTCACTGGTGACCTTTGTCAGTGAGTGTTTTCCCTCTTTGATGTCTTTTGCTCTCCTGTACAAAGAAAATGTGCAAGGGTTTGCAAGTTTAATGTGCCCGTGACAAAGTGTAATTATAGCAAAGGCTTTATCTAGCCTGGCATTTATTTGGTGTTTAATAGTTAGGAGGTCTTGTATTGGATACATTCTAGATGAAGGTATGTCATGTTAATGTGTATATCTTTACCACTGAAAAGTATTGATTGAAGCTGGGTAAGGTGGTGCATGCCTTTAATTCCAGCAATCAGGAGGGAGCAGAGGTAGGAGGATTGCTGTGAATTTGAGGCCAGCCTGAGACTACATAGTGAGTTCCAGGATAGTCCGGGCTGGAGTGACACCCTACTTTCCCCCAAAAAAGTGTTCAGACAAGATTTCCCAAAAAGATAACCTTGGAACATGTGGGCCATGAGGATGGAGGGGTGTGTGCCACTGTAGCAGCTGAGATACACATTTTGTGTATATTTAAAAACAGTAGGAGCGTCACTTCCCAATAGCCAATAGGAACAAAAAGACAGATGCAGTTGCTTTAAGAGGTGCCCACCATCTCTGCCCAACACAAAGCTAGCAGGGCAAGCCCAGCTTCCCTGAAACTCCAGCTGAGGCAACCTTAAGTTCTAGCTTTCCTATCTTATCTATGTGCCTTCCTGTCTCACTTCAAACCCCTCCTTAAGTAGGAGCAGAACAGACCCTCCCCCTTAGAGACCTTGAAGGACCAGAAGTCCTCCACTGTTTGTTATCTCCACGGCTCTTAGCACATCTAGACCGGGTCAAGTGGAGTAGAACTTTTTCCCACCCCTGAAGCTGCCTTTCTTCTTCCAATTTCTGGACACCCCACCTCCCTGTACCTTCAGATCCCACCTTACTCAGCCTGGGTATCGTGCTATACTTTTCCCAATAAATCTTTAACTTTAAAAGAACAATTTGGGGCTGGCGAGATGGTTTAATGGTGAAGGTGCTTGCCTGGGAAGCCAAAGGACCTGGGTTTGATTCCCCACTACCTATGTAAGCCAGGTGCACCAGGCAGTGCATGAATCTGGGGTTTGTTTGCAGATGCTAGAGACCCTGGCATGCCCATTCTCGCCCTCCCTTTCCCACTCTCTTTCTCTCAAATAAATGAATAAAAAATACATTCCAGATTTGTTAAATTGATCTGCACTTTTACTGATCTGTGAGAATGCTAGTTGTACTGTTAGTAATGCGTATTATCAAAATATTTTGTCCTTTGCCAATCTGATAGGTAAAAAATAGTGTTGTGTTAACTTTATACTTTTACAACCAAAGTTGAATGTACGTCATAGCTTTTAAAAATCATTTGTGTTTCCTTTCCTGTGTCTAGTGGATTTATAACCTCACCTTTCTTTTCTTCTAAGTTGTTGGTCTTGCACCATTAATATTTTCTCTTAAGATGTCAGATGCAAGCAATAAGTAGGCTAACTAACCTTTTTCCTCTGTGATTCCATAAAACATAGTTCATCACAATGATTTTTTCATTATATAAATCAAAAGAATAATAAAATATTATCTGTAGTCACATTCATACAAGTCCACATAGTGTTTTGGTATATTAACTTCTGTTCACATTTCCTGTGATTTTTTTTTCAGAAATGGAATGATATGATAAATATAATTTACTAGCATGCCTTTAAAGTTTTTTTTTATTTTAATTTTTTTAGAGAGAGAGTGAGAGAGAAACAGAGAGCAGGAGAAAGAAACAATTGGTGCACCAAGGCCTCAGCCACTGCAATGCCACCTAGTGGTCATGTGTGACCTTGCATTTGCCTCACCTTTTGTGTGTCTGGCTTATGTGGGACCTGGATAGAGATCCTTAGACTTCACAGGAAAGCACTTTAACTATTAAGCCATCTCTCCAGCCCTAGCAGGACTTTTAAAAGAAATCTTAACTCATAGCATATTTCTTTATCTTCAACCTAACTTTTAAAAATGCCCATAAAATGTGTAGGTTTACTGATTTCTTTAGTCAACATTAAATGTGTAAATTGCTTTTGGGAAGATTGACATTTCACAATATTGATTCTTCCACTCCAAGAACATGGGATGTCTTTCCATTTCCTGTGACTTCTGCAGTTTCTCGCTTGAATGTTTTAAAGTTCTCATTATAGAGATCCTTCACTTCCTTGGTTAAGTTTATTCCAAGGTACTTTATTTGCGTGTGTGTGTGTGTGTGTGTGTGTGTGTGTGTGTGTGTGTGTTTGTGTTTGTCCCTGATTTCATCCTCTGCATGTTTGTTGTCAGAATACAGGAAAGCTACTGGTTTCTGTGTGCTTATTTTGTATCCTGCTACATTGCTAAAAGTGTTTATAAGCACTAATAGTGTGCTGGTGGAGTCTTTAGCGTCCTTTATGTATAGAATCATATCATCTGCAAATAATGATAATTTGATCTCTTTCTTTCCAATTTATATCTCTTTTATGAGTGTCTCTTGCCTTATTGGTATAGCTAAGACTCCCAATACTATATTAAATAAAAGTAAGGACCGTGGACACCCTTGTCTTGGTCCTGAATTTAGTGGAAAAGCTTCAAGTTCTTTCTCATTTAATATTATGTTGGCTGTAAGTTTGTCATAAATAACCTTTATTATATTGAGATATGTTTCCTCTATTCCCAGTTTCTGTAATACCTTTACCATGAAGGGACGTTGGATTTTGTTGTATACCTATTCTGCATCTATTGAGATAATCATGTGTTTTCTGTCATTCAAATCATTTATGTGATGCATTACATTTATTGATTTGCACATGTTGAACCATCCCTGCATCCCTGGGATAAAGCCAACTTGGTCTGGGTGAATAATCTTTCTAATATATTCTTGTATTCTGTTTTCCAATATTTTGTTCAGAATTTTTTCATCTATGTTCATGAGGGAGATTGGTCTGTAATTTTTGTTGTTGTTATTGTGTTTTTGCCTTGTTTTGGTATCAGGGTGATGCTGGCTTCATAGAAAGAGTTTGGTAGAGTTACTCCTTTTTCTATTTTATGGAAAAGTTTGAGAAACAGTGGTGTTAGTTCTTCCCTGAATATCTGGTAAAATTCACCAGTGAATCCATCTGGGCTTGGACATATTTTTGTTGGAAGACTTTTTATAACTTCTTGAATCTCTGTACTTGTTATAGGTCCATTTAAATGGTTTATCTCATCTTAATTTAATTTTGGTAGGTCATATGAATCAAGAAAGTCATCCATTTCTTTCAGATTTTCAAACTTAGAGGCATATATATTCTTAAAGTATGTCCTTATGATTTTCTGAATCTCTTTGGTATCTGTTGTAATGGTACCTTTTTCATCTCTAATTTTATGTATTTGTGTCTTTTCTCTCTTCTAGGAATATTTGCTAAGGGTTTACTAATCTTGTTTATCTTTTCAAAGAATCAACTATGTTTTATTGATTCTTTGGATTGTTTTTATTTGTTTCTATTTTATTAATTTCTGCCCTAATCTTTATTATTTCTTCTTGTCTACTGATTTTGGTTTACCTTGTTCTTGTTTCTCCAACGCCTTAAGGTGAAACATTAAATTGCCTACTGTGAACTCTCTAATTTCTCTCTAATTTCTATAATTTCTAATATATGCACTGAGAGCTATAAGTTTCCCTCTTAGGACTACCTTCATTGTGTCCCAAAGGCTTTGGTATGTTGTATTGTCATCATCATTTGATTCTATGAATTTATTGATTTCCTTTTTATTTCTTCAATGACACATTCATCATTCAGTAGTATATTGTTTAATCTCTATGAATTTCTGTATGCTCTGTAGTTTTTCTTGTTGCTGATTTGCAGTTTAATCCCATTGTGGTCAAATAGAGTACAAGGGATTATTTCAATTTTCCTTTATCTGTGACCATAAATCTAATAGTGTTTGATGAATTTGGGAGCACCCATGTTAGGTGCTTATATGTTTAGGACTGTAATGTCTTCCTGTTGGAGTGTTCCTTTCATTAGTATAAAATGACTTTCTTTATCTTTCCCCACTAATGTTGGTTTGGAGTCTATCCTGTCAGATTTTAGAATAGCAACACCTGCTTGTTTCCTAGGCCCATTTGCTTGAAATACCATTTTTCATCCTTTCACCCTAAGACAGTGTCTTTCTTTTATTGAGAGATGAGTTTCCTGGAATTGGTTTTTAAGCAAAGAGGTAAGGCAAGTAATAGACAACTTTATTTTCTGGGTTTAGAAACTGATCAAACTAGGAAAAAGAGAGACAAATGGTCAGAGAATTCTGTAGATAAGTTCAGACTGTTTCTATGTGTTTCACAAAGTTGTGACTTTGAGTATTTATCTAACAATTCCTGGATGAGGAAGAGGCTGAAGGATGTTAGCCCTAGACAACTCAGCATGGAGATGACTACATGCCAGCTTGATTTCTGAACTTGGCCTTCCTGTGCAGGCAATAACATAGCTGTCAAGTGTCTACTGCACAATGCTTTGAGGTTAATTTAATAAGGAAAATTAAGCACTGGAGAGATGGCTTAGCGGTTAAGGCACTTGCCTGAGAAGCCTAAGGACTCAGAGTTGACTCTCTAGATCCCACATAAGCACAAGATGATGCAAGTGTGCAAGTTTGTACATGCACACAAGATAGCACATGTCTCTGGTGTTTGATTGCCATGGCTGGAGGCCCTGGTGTGCCATTTCCCTCTCTCATAAAAAATACAAAAAAAAAAAAAAAGTAGTTACTGAGGATATTTCTCAGTGGTTAGAGGTGTTTTCTTGCAAAGCTTGCCAACCCTAGCTCAGACCTTCCTAGCACCCATCTAAAGTCTGATGCAAAGCGGTGTGTGCATCCATGATCCCATCATGCCCGCAACCGTGGAAGCAGAGCTCGGAGAATCCAAGGCTCTGTTATTCTTTTGCAGCGCCAAGAGGCCCTGTCCCAGAGAAGCTAAAATAACAGCACGGGCTCTGTGAGGCTGTCCTCTGACCTCCACACATGTGCTGTGCCATTCACACATACACACGTGAAAATAAATAATTTTCTGAAAAGCAGAAGGTTTAACATGAAAGTTTATGGGGTGCCCATGCCTGCAGGTGGTTTCATTAAACCACTTGTCAGGACAGTTACTTATAAAATTAGCCACATATTATGATTCTCTCACATCTCAGTCTGTGGGCACACTTTTGTTTCATCTTGAAGACATTCAGTATGAGCAAAAGAATTTTGTTTTCCACTCTTAAAACTGTCACTTTTCTAATTTTCCTCCCAGAGCTCAGCAGCTCTCAACTGTCTCAGAGTAGCTCTGGGCTCACTGCATTTCTTGGGAGATGTGGGCTCCCAGGCCTCTCTTGGATTAGCTGATCTCTGCCTCCAGGAGGTGAGTTTGTCTTTTTCTAGGTCCCCATATAACTGACTGACACTAAGGCATGCAGTGTGAGATCACCGTGATCCCCTGAGACACACAAGATGGCACAACTGTCCTAGGCTCCGGTACTAAAAGCTCTCTTCATTGTCTTGTGGACATGAACCAAGAAGACAAAGATAATTAACCAAAATAACTCAGGCATGGGGGATACCCTACTACCCAGCACTCGAGAAGCTGAGGGAAGTAGAGTTTGAGTTTAAGGCCAACTTTGGCAGTATCTGGAGGTCCAGTTTCAAAATACCAAGAGGAAGGAAGGAAGAAGAAAGGTGGGGAAGGAAGAGAATAATGGAGAGAAAGGAAAGTAGTAGAAAAGAAGTGAGGGAGGGTGGAAAGAAGGAAGAAAAATGATAAAGAGAGGAAAGGAAAGAAAGAGAAAAGAGAAAGGAAAGAAGTTATTCAGGACTTTGGCCCTGAGAGGGACTGGGTCTTTCAATGTGGGAGGTCTCAGCTCAGTGAACCCCAACTTCAGGTCCCTGTCCAAATTGTCACTGAATTGAAAATATGGAATTAGAGAATGGTAAATTATGAACTATGAGATTTATTTTAGGGAAAGTTATGGAGGGACCTGACTGGCTGGCAGCCTCAAGAGGCTGACTCGGGAAGCCACAGGTGTGTCAAGCCTGGGGTAGGTTGGGAAAGAAGCAGAAAGCCACTGCTGGACTTGATGCTTGTAGCCGTCTTAAATGAGACTGGATCAGAGGCGGGCTGTCATCCTGCCAGGGCAGGCAAGGTTTCTGTGGGGCAGAAAGAATAAAGGAAGGAAAAGGGGAAGGGATTCATTTCTACATTGTCCTCCCAGGATTCAGAAATGGCTTCTACTGATGTCTCCTTTTGTGTTTGCTGGGCCACAGTAAGAGGTGTTCATGTAGTACCTCCAGGCTCAGAGAAATGAAAAAAGGCAGGACCTGGTTCTGAAAGTTAAGCTGATAAAAATGGCAGTCCCTCTCCCCAAAATGCTGAGTCAAGACAGCTGAGCTGAGAACAGTCTCCTCCCAGATGTCACCTGTACTGTTGGGAGAGATTTTAGAACTTAGGTCTCCTGGGCTTGGAGAAAGCAGGAAATGGTGCCCAGATGAGCCTGATGTCAGTTACCGCCATTGAGTCAGATGGAGAAGAAAGTGATGTGTGGATCTCTTCAGGTTACCACTGCTATGATCTGTTAAAGGAGGACAAAATCAAGTTTAGAGTATCATAGCATATATCTTCCTTCTTGGTTCTGTGTCTCATTCTTTTCTTCAGTGCTGGGGATTGAACCCAGGGCCTTGTACATGCTATGCAAGTACTCTTCCATTGAGCCACATCTCTGCCCTAGGTTTTGAGGGTTTATTTTGTATGTGTGTTTGCATGCATGTTCATATATGTGTGTGCATATATGAGGAGGGGTTACATGCATGTGTGTGCCTATGGAAGGCAAAAATTTGGTGTCTTCCTTAATTCCTCTTCATTTCCTGAGACAGGGCATCTCAGTTGAACCCGGAGTTGACCCATTTGGCATCTAGCTAGGATCCCCTGTGTCTGCTTCTTGAGTGCAGGAATAAGGGCAAACTGCCATGCCCACTTGACACTTATGTTGATGTTGGGGGCTCAAACTCCTATCCTCAAGCTTGTAGGGAAAGTACTTCATCCACAGAGCCATTTCCCAGCTCCTAGACCCTAGGTTTTTTGAGACAGGGTCTTAGTATATAATCTAATCTGGCCTCAAATTTGTGATCCTTCCGTCTCAGCTTTCTGAGTTCTGAGGTTACAAGTATGAGCTGCCACATTCAACACTGATTTTTAAAATAATTTTTGATAAATTTTCTTTTGTGAGATTATGCCATCCATCAGAAGCAATAAGCCTTTCCCCGTTTTCAGACTTAACCATATCTTTAAAAGTTTAATTTATTTATTAGAGAGAGAGAGAGAGAGAGAGAGAGAATATGAACATGCCAGGGCCTAAAGCCATTGCAAACAAACTCCAGACGGATGTGCCACTTTGTACATCTAGCTTATGAGGGTACTGGGAGATTGAACTTGGGTTCGTAGGCTTCACAGGCAAGCATCTTAACTGGTAAGCCATCACTCTATCCCCCTTAACCATATTATTTATTTATTTGAGAGCGACAGACAGAGAGAAAGACAGATAGAGGGAGAGAGAGAATGGGCGCGCCAGGGCTTCCAGCCTCTGCAAACGAACTCCAGACGCGTGCGCCCCCTTGTGCATCTGGCTAACGTGGGACCTGGGGAACCGAGCCTCGAACCGGGGTCCTTAGGCTTCACAGGCAAGCGCTTAACCGCTAAGCCATCTCTCCAGCCCTTTTTTTAAATTTTTATTAACAGTTTCCATGATTATAAAATATATCCCATGGTAATTCCCTCCCTCCCCACCCCCACACTTTCCAATTTGAAATTCCATTCTCCATCATATTACCTCCCCATTACAATCATTGTAATTACATTTCTATTTACTTATTTGAGAGAATGACAGACAGAGAGAGGAAGAGGGAGATAGAGAGAGGATGGGCACACCAGGGCTTCCAGCCACTGTAAATGAATTCCAGACACATGTGACCTCTTGTGCATCTGGCTAATGTGGGTCCTGGGGAATGGAGCCTTGAACTGGGGTCCTTAGGCTTCACCGGCAAGTGTTTAACTGCTAAGCCATCTCTCCATCCCCTGTGGTTCATTTTTAAATGTGATACATGTTGTAGGCTGAGGTCATCGAATCCTTGTACATTTATCCATATATCCAGCCACCCCACTATCATTTATTGAAAAGAAGATCCATTCTAGCTCTGGCGAGATGGCTTAGTGGTTAAGGTGCTTGCCCACAAAGATGAATAACAGGGTACAATTCCTTAGTGCCCATGTGAACCCAGATGCACAAGGTGGTGCATGTGTTTGGAGTTTATTTGTTGTGGCTGGAGACCCTGGTGTGCCTGTTCTGTCTCTCCCTGCCTCTCTCAAATAAATTATGTTTTTAAAAGGATGTCAGGGGCTGGAAGGATGGCTTAGCGGTTAAGACCTCTGCCTGCAAAGCCAAAGGACTCATGTTCAATTCCTCAGGACTGAAGTTAGCCAGATGCACAAGGAGGCGCATGTGTCTAGAGTCTGCAGTGGCTGAGACCCTGGCACACCCCTTCTCGCGTGCTCTCTCTCTCCCCCCTCTCTCTGTCAAATAAATAATTTTTTCTTTTTTTTAGAAAAGAATGTCAGTTTCACTCTGAGTTACCTTTGTACCTTTGTTGAAACTCAAATAATCTTGTGAAAAATGTCTAGATGCTATATATTAGTGTTTTTTGCTTTTGTGAGGTAGAGTCTCATTCTAGCCCAGGCTGTCCTGGAATTCACTATGTAGTCCCATATGTAGACCTTGAGCTCACAGAGATCCTCCTACATCAGCCTCCTGAGTGCTGGGATTAAAGACGTGCACCACCATACCCAGAAGACTCCGTATTTTTTAGTTGATCAGAACAATTATTTTTCTTTTGCCAGTGTAAAGCTACTAATTATTGTAAGTGAACTAAACTCTGAAACAAGAAGTGGTAGTATGAGTGTAAAATGTGTTTGTGAATCGGCCTCATCCTCACCCCCCAGCTGACAGAGCCTCGCTGGAGGAAGTGTTTCGCTGGGCACAGACCTTGAGGTCGGTTACTGCAGACCTATGGGGTGCTCGCTGCAGGCTCCCTGTGTTTGTTCAGGTCTTAGTTTTCAGTCTTGCTCAAGGTCAGGCTGAACTGGAACTCGCTCTCACTCTGTAGTCCGAGGCTGGCCTCGCGCTCACAGCCAGCCTCCCAATGCTGCCTCCCAAGTGCGGGGATTAAAGGCATGAACCGCTTCCTTGCTGCTTTCTCCAAGCTGATGACACATGTGATGTTTCTCCTTTGCTTCCTGTCATTCTTCCCACCATGATGAATCTTCTTCTGGAAACTGTCACCCAGAGTAAATCCTTTCCTGCCATAAGCTGCTTCCAGTCAGTGTTTTGACCCAGTAAGGAGAAAGGTAAAAATGCTTTCTTCATTAAAATGCCTTTGGCTATTCTAGCATAGTTTTCCTTCCTTTTCCACATACATTCTGCCATAAGCTTGCCAATTTATCATTTGAAATGGGGCTGACTAACTACTCAGCTCGGTTTGGAGAGTTCTGGCATGTTAACACCACGAAGTGCTCTGTCTCTCATGTGACATATGTTTCCACTGATGTAGGTCTTCTTTGATATTTTTCATTTTATATTATATAGATTTTTCAAATTTTTAATATATATGTGTGTGTGTGTGTGTTTGTGTAAATTACTTTATTTCATTTATTTGCAAAGGGAGAAAGAGCCAGACAGGTGCATCAAGACCTCCAACCATTGCAAATGAACTCCAGATGCATGCACCTGACTTTACATGGGTCCTCGGGAATCAAACCTGGGTCTTGAGGCCTCACAGGCAAGAAGAGCCTTAACTGCCGAGGCTTTTCTTCAGCCCTGGAGTTACCTATATATTTATTGTTCATGCAAATGAAACATTTTCATTTTAATGATCAGGTTTAATGACCAGTACATAGACCTATGATTGATTTTCCACATTGATCATATCTCCTCATAGTTGACTAACCTGGGCTATTAGTTCTGGTTAACTATTTGTGGTTTCTTGGCATTTTTCTATGTAGACAAATCATGTGCACTGAGATGGTATACTTCACTTCCAAGCTGTACAGCTTTTGCTTTACACAGTTTACTGCAATGAGTAGGACAGGGTGATGTGAACCAAAGAGCTTACGCAGACACTCTGGTCAGGCCCCCAATGAGAGGAATAAACTTTCAGACTGCAGAATTATGTAAATATTTTTATTTAACCTATATCAAGTTAAGAACTTTCTCCTTTATTCCCAATTTCTGGAGATTTATTTTCATATTTTCATAAAAGTTGCCAAAGTCAATGATTTTTTCTTCTTCTTTGATACTTTTATGTTGCTTTCCTACTTAAAGTATTTTTTAAAATATTTTTATCTATTTGAGAGACAGAGAGAAAGTGGCAGATAGAGGGAGAAAATGGGTACATCAGGGCCTCTAGCCACTACAAATGAACTCCAGACATAAGTGCCACCTGTGCATCTGGCTTTATGTGAGTACTGGGTAATCGAACCTGGGTCCTTAGGCTTTGCAGGCAAGTTAACTGCTAAGCCATTTCTACAGTCCACCTACTGTTAGCCTTTTGATTGACTGGGTGATTTGTTGTACTGGGAATCGAACCCAAGGCTTTTCACATGCTGTACAGGTGCTCTACCACTGAGCTACTTTTCCAGCCCAGGAACCCCAGTTTAATAACTATAAAGCACTCCCTTTCATCCAGTGTCATCTAGAATAGATCTTCTGTCTGTTGAGGCTTCCCCATGGCTGTCTCTTTTTACTATAGTGCTTATATTAGCTACTGTGGATAATCCTGCTCTAGTGTGATAAGGGACTATTGACTTATTAGTAGCATTCATTTTAGAGTTTTCTGATCCCAAAATAGAGCCAGCTACATGATTCATCTGTCTGTTTCCCTGGGACATGTATTCACAGCCATATGATGTATCATTCAAAGAGCTTAGATAGAGCCTAAATAGGAAGTCGTATATTCAGCCTCATTTCAACCAGCAAAATATATAAAGCTCCCACTGCAGACCAGGCAGTGTTACAGCTGATGTTCTGCGAAGGCGTGGCGAGGGTCCCTCAAAGGGACTTCAGCGGACCTGTAATCACACCACACACATGGAGTAGAACAACAGGACACAAGGGAAGCGCTTGCTTGGAACAACTTCATCCTGGTTGTGGTTGTTCTGCTGGCTAGCATCTGAGATTGTAGAGTAAAATTAGCCTTCCAATTTCATACACATAGTGTTAAAAAATCAAAAGCTATTGTCTGGTTCTTATTAAAATGTAATTCCTACTCATTGTAGACAACTGAAATGGTAAAAAAAATAATAATAAATACAGTAGATATCACATACCATCTTACTGCTCAGAAAGAAGAGGCAGGAAGTTCTGTGCTGGGGCTTTGTATCCAGATGGCCTGGATTTGAAGTCCAGCTTAATGTATAAATACCCTAACTTTGGATAAGTACCTCATTTCCTATCTGTGAAATGGGTTCGTGGGAGCATCAATGTCCTGCTGAATTTCCAGTCTTTTTCTATGCGTTTGTATGTAAAACTGTCCTCACTCTCATGCTATTTGCTTCCCCACCCTATTATACAATATAATGGACAAAAATGCTTTCTTCTGCTGGCTGTGTAGATGCATGGATCACTGAGTTCAAGGCCAGCCTGAGACTACATAGTGAATTCCAGGTTATCCTGAGCTACAGTGAGTCCCTACCTCAAAAAAGCAAACAAACAAAAAATGCTTTCTTCATGTAATGAAAGATGCCCAGCCTTTTAGAAAGTAAATATGCATGACCAGAATTTGACTTCCCTTGTTTTCTGGGTTTTTGTTTTTGTTTTTGTTTTTCCAAGCCCAGGCTGACCTGGAATTCACTACATAGTCTCAGGCTGGCCTCAAACTTACAATGATCCTTCTACCGCAGTTTCCCAAGTGCTGGGATTAAAGATGTGTACCACCATGCCCAGCTGCTGTTTTTTTTTTTTGTTGTATGTATATGGTATATATATGTATGAATACATGGTTGTATGAACATGGGTACACATGTGTGTGTGGGGTACTTGAATGTGTGCATGTGGAGTCCACAAAATGACTTAGGAGTCTTCCCCCATCAATCTCCACATTACTTACTGAGTCAGGCTCTCTCATTTAAACTCAAAGCTTGCTGATTCAGCTCGTCTAGCTAACTAGCACCCAGGGATCCTTGTTTCTGCCTCCTGCCTGCTGGGGTTACAGGTAGGCCACCACTCCCACACAGCATTTCTGTGAGTGCTGGGGTCACATTTGCATTGCAATTGCTTTATCCACTAAGCTATCTCTCCAACCCTGTACTTTATTTTAATTGTTTTTGAGGGAAGGATTTGAGGTAGGGTCTTGCTTTAGCCCAGGCTGACCTGGAATTCATTATGTAGTCCCAGGCTGGCCTCAAACTCACAGCAATCCTTCTGCCTCTGCCTCTGCCTCCCAAGTGCTGGGCTCAAAGGCATGCACCACCACACCCAACATTTCCTTTTTAATATTTGAGACACAATCTCATGTAGTCCAAGTTCCCACTTACTCATATAGCCAAGGATGATCTTGAACTTCTGACCCTCTTGCCTCCAGCTCCTACCAATGCCCAACTTACCTGGTACTGGAGCTTGAACCCAGAACTTCAGCATCCCGTGCACGTGCTCAACCACTGCGCTGCCTCTTCAGTGCTGTAGACTATTAAAGGCAGACACCTTAAGTCTCCAGTGAATTGTTTGCACTTCGAGTGTGTTCAGCCTTCCTGGTGGTCCATTCCTGTACTGTTGTGTTTTATTAAATAAACTTAACAGTCCACCTGAAGACTACAGAAGGCAACATAGAACTGTGAGTTCAAGGTCATGGAAGCTTGTTCTCTGATCTGCACAGATTCTCCTGTCTGTTTATCACAGAATGGTTGACATTCCTAAGCTGTCAAGCTCTCAAGTCAGACAGCTTGAATCCGCAGCTTGGCTCTATTGCCTGTTATCCATGATGTCTTAAACCAAGATGGACCAAATTTCTTAAGCTCTCTGAGCCTCATGCTTCTCTCTGTGATTTGGGAATAACATTTCCTGTCTTAGGGCTGTGAAATGGTTGCCAACCTTGCTGACTTTTTGTGTGAGCCTCTCAGCCTTGGATTATTTTACAGAAATCGAGGTAGAAGGCAGCAAAATTTTGTGAAAGAAGCTGTATGCAGACTTGTTAGCACACAAGAGAAGCAGGGTAAGGGTCCCCAGCCTGGATCACCCCGAGCTTCGGAATAAACAAAGAGTGACAAAGAGGAGGTTCCTGTGGCACACAAAGAAAGCTGCTTCACATGATCTCAAGGCATCTGCACCCATGTTATGGTCAAGGTCCACACCTGAGTCATCAACTTGCACATACATGTTGGGGTGAGAGGAGAGGTGTGCTCATTCCTGTCACATCCAGGATGGTCATATGTCGGTCAGATTTAGGTTGGTGATACATTTGGGGTTATAAGAGAAGTTGAGGGAGGGAAATCAGAAACCCTAGAATCTTGGTTTTGATAGAAACACTTTGTGAGAAGAGCTTGTACTGGGTGGGGAAGCTTGCTCAGGGTGAACCCTGCTTTGTCTCATAATGAGTCAACTTTAAGCAAAAGCTCCTTGCACACTGCCTACTCCACCTTGTGCATTTGGCTTTACATGGGTAATCGAACCTGAGTCCTCAGGCTTTGCAGACAAGCACCTTTGACCACTGAGTCATCTCTCCAGCCCCAGCTTTGTAGTTTTGATGACTGACATTTTTTAAAGGGTTTAAAGGGTTCCTAAGAGTTATTTAGCTTTCCTCCTATAAATGAGTGTTTTTATCCTTCAGTCATACAATGATGACAGTCTTCTGAGTTGGTGAGAAGGTTAAAAGAGAATTGCATGTAAAAAAAAATGCTTGGCACTAGGTATGCTCTCCATAAATGTTAGCTATTATTGTCATTATTTATAAGAAAAGACACTAATAGTTCCAGTGAAAGTATTTAACAAATTCCTGACTCTTCTTAAGGGATTAAAAGGAAACAATTCATGTCATAATTAACAGGATTTACTGACAGCTCTAATACAAAAAGGAAAAAGAAAAAAAAAAAAGAACTTTGAAAAGCTGAAGTAATAGCCAAGTTTTGAAAATGTCTTTTCTTCTCAGCTTTTTTTAGATTCCCTTTCTCTGGAATTAGAGAAAAAACAAAGGAAAACTGAGTTAATCTTATTTTTTGTTTATGGACTACAACTCCCTCCATCCCACTTCAGATGAAGGAATCTATCCTTGCCACCTGCCTTGGGCTGACAAGGCAGGAAACCTTCCTGCCTAAGTTGTGCTCAAGTTCTGGGTTGGCCAGATAAACCTCACGGAATCCTTGGAGGGTGAGAGGAAGTCTTCAGGTGCTCTTCCTGGTACATTATGGCTGCAGTATAACGAGTAACCCTGTGGGACACTTGGCCCTGCGAGAGTGCGTCTGGCTTTTGTTGTGTTCCTCATTGGGGAGACACAAAAGTGACATCCTAATGAGCCCATTGTACACATTCTTTTAAAACATTTTTATTTTGTTTATTTATTCATTTTAGAGAGAGAATTGGCATGCCAGGGTCTCCAGTCACTGCAAAAAACCTCCAGACACATGTGCCACCTTGTGCATCTGGTTTTGTGGGTACAGAGGAATCAAATCAAGGTCCTTTGGATTTACAGGCAAGTGCCTTAACCATAATGCCACCTGTTCGGTCCCCCATTTGCTTAAAAGATATTTTTATTCACTTATTTTCAAGCAGAGGTAGAGAGAAGAAAGACAGACAGAGAGAATAAGAATGGGTGTGCCAGAGCTTCCATCTACTGTAAATGAACTCCAGATGCATGTGCCACCTTGTGCATCTGGCTTTAAGTAGGTACTGGGGAATCAAACACATGTTGTTAGGCTTTAAAGGGAAGTGCCTTAACTGTTGAGCCATCTTTCCAGCCTCCTATTATACACATTCTTGATTTCTGGAAAATAACGAAGAAGAGAATATGTGAATATGCAGGTGCATATTGCAGTCTTGGCACTTGGCTGTGAAAACAGTGCCCATTTCCCACACTAGTAAAACTAAGCACCAGAGGCCTATGTCCACCTTGGCATTGGCAGGCTGTCTCAGATATACCTGGCAGGAGCCATGCTTATGGTTTGTAGGGCTCAGCTCCTTAATATCTAAGGTTTTCTAATTTTTTTGTTTATTTATTTACTTATATGAGAGAGTGAAAGAGGCAGAGAGAGAGAGAGAGAGAGAGAGAATGGGCACACCAGCTTCCAGCCACTGCAAATGAACCCCAGATGTGTGCACCCCCTTGTGCATCTGGCTAATGTGGGTCCTGGGGAATCAAGCCTCGAACTGGGGTCCTTAGGCTTCACAGGCAAGCACTTAACTGCAAAGCCATCTCTCCAGCCCATATCTAAGGTTTTCAACTGCAAGGCCATGACCATCACATGGAATTTAGCAGCAGATTGCTTAATGCCCTTTTATTTACACCGAGAGGTTCAACTCAAGTAAGTGCAAACACTAACGACACAGATGAGATGTGGGCTTCAGCTGTACCAGAGGTTAAAACCAAGATACCCAGTTCTCTCTTGGCATTTTCCAGTTGTATCATGGCTTTTGGAATCCTTCCATGTTCTCATGAACAAGCAGCTAAGACTTCAGCATTTCAGTCAAACTGGAATCATGTAGGTGCAGTCTCTCTCTCTTGGAACCAATTGCTTTCTCCAAGAGGAGAAACTATACCAATCTGTTCATGCCAGGTGGCAGGTCTGGACAGGCCAGTCTCCTCTACAGCATCAGGTGCCTGGAGGAAGGGTGGATCCCTATACAAAGAGAAGAATGTTGGTATCCAGAGGAAGGAGATCAAAGGGGAGCTTCCATAGATGCCAGGCAGGTAGAGCCCTGTCTTGCTAAAGACATCTAAGTGAGGTTTGGAACCTGGAAAAAGCTGGAAGAGTAACAAAAGGCCCGGGCTCATTTGCAGGAGTCTCTGGCCTTTGCATTTTCTCTCTCCTTCGCTTTCTTTTTTTCTGTAGGCATCAGCACTGAGCAAATGTGTGGGAAACAACCCAGCCTGGGCCTGGGGTGGCGTGCTTGCCTAGCGCGCACCAAACTCTGGCTCTAGTCCCAGCACTGCATGAATCAGGCATGTGTCCATGGTGTACGCCTGTAATCCCAGCACTTAGGAAGTTGAGGCAAGAGGACCATAAGTTCAAGGTCGTCCTTGGCTACATAATGAGTTGGAGCCTGGCCTACAAGAGACCCTGTCTCAAACACATCATCAAGCAAATGGTCTCAGACCTTGCTGTCAGAAGACCAGGAAGAGACAGCTCCCTAAGTGAAACAGAATAGCTATTGGCCTGCTTGTCTGCACTTGGGGTGGGGGGCAGCAGAAGGAGAGGAGTGAGGAAGGGAGGAGAGCATAGGTTACCCACCATATTTGCTATTGAATCAGCTATAGAAGAAACCATGTGTGGAGCACCTCCCCTACCCCATACACCAGCAGCACACTGAGCAATGTGCCCTTGGAATTTGAAATCTGCCCTCAATAGTGTGAATTTGAGTTCCTATTGCTTATTTCCTTCTTCGTTTGGTTGAGGATCGCTCTCTCTCTCTCTCTCTCTCTCTCTCTCTCTCTCTCTCTCTCTCTCTCTCTCTGTGTGTGTGTGTGTTATTAAACTTTCCATCTGATACCACATAATCTCCAGTTGCATCACATTGCTCTTCACGTCACCAGTGGGTTAATTCTTCTAAATGCCTCAAAGTGCAGTTTTCAGAGCATCCTCATCATTAAAAGGCTGCAGTCCATTCCTGCAGCCATCCAGTGCAGTGGAACAAGGAGGCAAAGTTGCTGGTCTCCATACACAAGCAGGTGTGTGGGTTTCACATGGGTGATGTAGTCACCTACACAATGGCATGGAAGACTGAGGAGGACAGACTTCCCACCATGAAGGAGAGCTGCCAGAGATGAGGGCATGGAGTGTCTTAGAAAGGACCTGGGCTTCTCCAGAGAGATGGGAGGAAGAGTAGCCTCGGGGCCACAATGGACTAGGGGCAGAGGAAGTTCATTGGACAGGATTCCAACTGAATTACAATATGTTTGTATATGAAAATTATCAGGGGGTGGAGAGATGGCTTAGCGCTTAAGGCATTTGTCTGCAAAGCCAAAGGATCCTGGTTCGATTCTCCAGGATCCATGTATGCCAGATGCATAAAGGGGCACATGCATCTGGAGTTCGTTTGCAGTGGCTGGATATCCTGGTGCACCCATTCTCTCCCTCTCGCTCTCTGCCTCTTTCTCTCTCAAATAAATAAATAAAATATATTTTAAAATTACCAATAAAATATAGAAAAGGGCTGGAGAGATGGCTTAGTAGTTATGGCACTTGCCTACAAAAACCAAAGGACCCAAGTTTGATTCCCCAGGACCCACATAAGCCAGATGCACAAGGTGGCACATGTGTATGGAGTTCATTTGTAGCATCCATTCTCCTTCCCTCCCTCCCTCCCTCTCTCTCTCTCTCTATCTGCCTCTTTCTCTCTCCAATAAATTAAATAAATAAAAAAATATGTAAAATATAAACCAACTCCAAGCCAGTAGCAGCCAGAAAACAGGACAGGACAAACAGGCAAAATCAGCACCCTTTAGGGACCTCCTGAACAGAGTTGCATGTCAACAAGATCCTCAGGTCACCTGTAAGCAATGAAGTTTGAGGAATATAATTCTAGAAATATAGGCCTAGATAGCATGTTGGAAGTATTCAATATGCTTAAACAATTCCACACGTAGATTTTTCCCCCAGAGATTTAGATATAATTTATTACATAGGTGTGGTCCAGACATTAGTTGGAGGGAGAGACATAAAATAAAACAAAAACTCCTCTTCTGGGCCATTACATTGAGCATTGAAGGTTTAGAAGCAGCCACGGGAGCACAGCATCATGGGTGATGCAGTAAAGAGCATTCCCAGTCAGGCTTGACACATTTGTGTACACCCAGCTGGAGAGAGCCTTGCTGTCTCTTCACTCAAGTGGAGAATGCTGAGATGTCAAGGATGTGTGAAGGGTATGGCAGGAAGGATGGAGTGACCAGCTTTGTACTTGGAAGGTCTATCTATATCTCTAGAATGGACCACTCAGGAAAGACCAGCCAGAGGGTGTTCCAAAAGTGATGGTGGTTTGCCGGGCTGGCCATGATGTCATTTGCTTGACCCCAGCCCAAAGTGAAAATGTGAACTGTATGTTCCAAAATCAGGGGGAAAAAAAGTGCCAGAGATATACGGAAAGGTAAAACCCTTTCCTTTCCATAATCATTATTTTTAAAAAATATGTTTTATTTATTTACTTGAGAGGGAGAGAGAGAGAGAATGAGCACCTCAGCCACTGTAAACAAACTCCAGATTCATGTGCCACCTTGTGCATCTGGCTTATGTGGGTACTGAGGAATTGAACCTGGGTCATTAGGCTTCACAGGCCTTAACCATTATGCAATCTTTGCAGCCCTCATAGTCATCATTTTCTAATGTTCTATTTAACACTGTGTTCCCTTGGACCTAGAAATCTCACTGGGCAAGGGTTGGCTTTCACTGGCTTCCCAGGATCCTGCCTGTGTTACCGTGGGTCCTTCCTCCTCCACCGATGTCTCCATGGGGTGTGCAGTTGCTCCTTAGACACTGGCTTCTCCCTCCCACTGGTGGTCTGTGCTGGCTGAAGGAGGAGACCTGTCTCCCCTTCCCAGGGTTCACAGGTCCTACTTGGGATGGATATCTGCCCCCCACAAGGTTTAAGCTATTGTACCACAAAATATTTGCTATCTGCTATGGCCATTACAGCTTTGACTGCTGAGGTCCAGTCAAGAGAGAAAAGTTCCTGACATACAGAAGTCCCATTTATCCTATAGACACAAGTTCTCCAGTTATTCTAGATGAAGAATGCTACTGGAAAGAATGGGGTTCTGAGATGCCTGAGTCGGATTGCTAGCCTTTCCAGGGTAACATGATTCTTCTGTGAACTTATGAGGCTGGCACGTTTGGTGAGTGGGTAACCTGGTGATGAAGCTATTCAATTTCTTTGCTTGGGCTGTGCATAAGAGGGGCTGGCCTATCTGTTTTTCCCCTTCTCCCGTGTCTTCAATAGTGTGTCTATACACATGTGTCAGAGTGTTTCCTCAGCATTTAATTTTTAAAAAAATATTTATTTACTTATTTACTTGTTTATTTGAGAGAGAGGGAGAGAATGAGTGTTCCATGGCCTCCAGCCACTGAAAACAAACTCCAGATGCATGTACCTTGTATATCTGGCTTACGTGAGTACTGGGTAATAAAACCTGGGTCTTTAGACTTCACAGGCAAGCTCCTTAAGTGCTAAGCCATCTCTCCAGCCCTCACCATTTAATTTTTGGTTCCAGTTCTACCTGTGCTCTCTTGTGTTAACTAGTATTTGAGTATTGCTTGTTTTTTCTAGGTTCCTTATATGTGTGCTTTTCCTTTTCTTCAGCATGGAGGATTCCATCAAGTATTTTCTGTAGAGCTGGTTTTGTCTTCAAATACTCCTTTAACGTGCTTTTGTCATGGAATGTCCTTACTTCTCCATCTATTTGAATGGGTAGCTTTGCAGGATAAAGTAACCTTGGTTGACAATTGTTATCTTTCAGAACTTAGAATATATCACTCCAAGCCCTTCTGGCTTTAAACGTTTGTGTTGAATTATCTGCTGTAATCCTGATGGGCTTGCTTTTGTAGGTAACTTGATTTTACTCTCTAACTGCTTCCAATATTTTTTCTTTGGTTTGTGTGTTTGCAAGTTTGATTATAATTTGGCGAGGAGAGGTTCTTTCCAGGTTTTGTCTGGCTGGGGTTCTAAAGGCTTCCTGTATCTACATTGGCACCTCTTTCCCAAATTGGGGGAAATTTTCTTCTTTGATTTTGTTGAAGATGCCTACTATGCCTTTGGAGTGGAATTCTTCTCCTTCTACTATGCCCTGAATTCTTATATTTGATCTTTTCATAGTGTCCCAAATATCTTGAAATTCCCACTCATACTTTTCTATAAGTTTGTCTTTCTCTTTGTTGGACTGTATTAGATCTGCCACCTGGTCTTCTAGCTTAGATATTCTGTCCTCTCCCTCATCCATCCTACTGGTGAGATTTTCTACAGAGTTTTTTATTTCATTAACTGTGTTCTTCATTGCTAGTAATTCTGACTGGTTTTCCTTTATTATTTCTATTTCCTTATTTATGTCTTGTATTGCCTTCTTTATTTCATGAAATTGGTGTCCTGCGTCTTCTTTGATTCCTTTGATTTCCTCTTTAAGTTCCTCTTTGACTCCTTTGATTTGTTCTCTGACTTCTTTGAACATATTTACAATCATTCTTTTGAAATCTTTCTCTGGCATTTCCTCTAACTCGTTCTCACTGGAGGTCATTTCTGATGCATTAATACTTTTAGGTGGATTTATATCATCTTGCTTTTTAGTGTTTCTTGTGTTATAATGTATATATTTTTGTATCTTGGATTAAGTTAATGCTTGGATTTTCTAGCTAGCTGGGTATTTTTAGCTGTATCAATTGATTTTATATTATATATTTTCAGGGTAGGAGCTTAAGGTGTTAGGTGTGGCTCTTAAGACTCTCAGAGTATCTACAAAGGTGCTCCTAGGGGTTGACTTTCCCTGCTATGGGAGTATTCAAGTAGGCTGAATGGAATAAAATACAGGTAGATTCTAAAAGTTAACTAAACACTGTACCCATTCAATCAAAAATAGCCCCAAGTATGTATGTAAGAGTAGTTATTATAACAACCAGATCCTCTAGCAACAAAGAGGTTAAGATTTCTGGTCTGTTGAAGTATCCCAGTCAGCTTGTGACCTAGTGAGACCCTTCCCTGGTGCAATCCCAGTTACCTTGGATGATTTTGGTCTCAGTCAAGTTGCTGCCTGGGTCATCAGGCTGCTGTTCTGATTTCTGGAGCTGGGCACTGGCTTTTCCTGTGGGGCAAACCGAGCCTGGCAAGTGTGGCCCTGCAGATTAACACCCTGGTGCTGGAACTGCTGCTGCTAAGCTGCCGCTGCTGGGTCTGTAGCCACTGCTGCTGAAGCTGCTGCTGCTGTAGCTGCCACTGCTGGAGCCACTGCTGCTGCTGAGGCTGCTGCAGCTGGGTCCACCACCGCTGCTGCCACTGAGGCTGCTACTGCTACTGGATCTGCTGCTGCTGGGGCTGCTGTTACCAGTGCCAGAGCCACTGATGTTGCTGCCAAACTCTGCTCCTGCTTGGGTTCCGCTGTCAGCTCAAGTTGGCGTGGCCGGGTCCCGGGACCACTGCTCTGTTTGCCGGAGCTGGGCTCAGGCAGTGGGGGTGGGGAGGGAGCCGCAGCTGCTCTGGTTCTCTCGCTGCTCCACGTGTTCTTCTACCTCGCGGTCTGCTCCTCCGTTGCTCATTGCCACTCTCCCTTCATGTTTCCTGAGATGTGGAGAGCGCCGGTATGGGTGGAAGATCCCCTCACCTGGCTTCTCCTGCAGCTGGAGCTGAGCCTGGCTGCTTTCTGGTGCGCTGATGCTGCTGCGGTTGGTGGATTTGCCAGGGCCGCTTTTGCCGGCCTGTGCGGGCTCTGGATGCTCTGGATCTCTTCTACTTCTCCGCTGCTGCTTCAATTTCCTATACATCTCACTTTTTAGTAAAAGTGTGTATTTTGCTGAGTTTTTTTGGTCTCCCCCCCACCACCAGGCTGCTTTGGCAAGGTACCTACACCACCATCTTAACCAGAAGTCCCTTCTTAATTTTTACTCTGTATTTCACTCATCACCCAGTGCTTGCACTCCACAACTTACTGTCCCGGTCGGCGGAAGGCCTCTTAGTGCATGACTTCGTCAGGTAGGGAGCAGGTGTCTCCCACCTGCAGGAAGATGTTGCAGGTCCACAGGATGGAGGCCGATGAACTGGAGGTCAGTGCATGTGAACCAGGTGGTCAGTGCCACATGCAAGTAGTTCTCATGTGTGTCAGTCACTTTGTTATGGCTAGGATACAGTACCAGACAAGCTACTTGAAGGAAGGGAGGGGTTTTTTTCTGGTTTACAGATTCAGGTGATGCATTCCATCACAGCTGGGAAGGCCTGGGGCCAGGAACAGGAGGCCAGCTCATCGCATTGCATTGCATCCAGTCAGAAAGCAGGGGGTGGGCAGGAAGTAGACTGGGTCCATTCTCTCCCTGTCTCTCTCCCTCCCTCCCTCTCTCTCTCTCTCCCCTTGCAAATAGATAAAATCTTTAAAAAAATACCCAAAGCCGACCCCCAGTGACCCACTGCTACATCAAAGCTCCACTTCTTAAAGGTTCCACAACCTTTCCAAACAGCACTACCGCCAAGCCAAGGACCGAAGTGTTCCAACACAGGAGCCAAGGTGGGACATTTCACCTTCTGCCAAAGGACAAACAAGCTGCCATGTTTTCCAGATGTGCTCCCCAGGAGTCACATCCCTGGGTTCCTTCGTGTGTTGGCTTGGGCTGAGCATTAAGGAAATAGCACATTCAGTCAATTAAAAAAAAAATTTTTTTTGTTTGTTTATTTATTTGAGAGTGACAGAGAGAAAGAGAGAGAGAGAGAGAGAGAGAGAGAACGGGCGCGCCAGGGCTTCCAGCCACTGCAAACAAACTCCAGACACATGCGTCCCTTGTGCATCTGGCTAATGTGGGTCCTGGGGAATTGAGCCTTGAACCGGGGTCCTTAGGCTTCACAGGCAAGTGCTTAACCGTTAAGCCATCTCTCCAGCCCACTTTTTTTTTGTCCATTTTTATTTATTTGAGAGTGACAGAAAGAGAAAGAGGCAGAGAGAGAGACAGAGAGAGAGAGAGAGAGAGAGAGAGAGAGAGAGAGAGAGAGAGAGGGAAGGAGGAAGGGAAAGAGAGAGAGAGAGAAAGACAAGGGGAAGGGGAGAATGGGTGCGCCAGGGCCTCCAGCTACTGCAAACGAATTCCAGACACGTGCGCCCCCTTGTGCATCTGGCTAACGTGGGTCCTGGGGAATCAAGCCTTGAACTGGGGTCCTTAGGCTTGACAGGTGAGCGCTTAACCGCTAAACTATTTCTCCAGCCCACATTCAGTTACTTTTAAAATTTTTGTTTATTTGGGAGGGGGAGGAGAGAATGGGCATACCAGGTCCTCTAGCCACTGAAAACAAACTCCTGATGCATGCACCACCTTGTGTATCTGTCTGGCTTACGTGGGTCCTGGGAATTGAACCTGGGTCCTCTGGCTTCACAGGCAAGTGCCTCAACTGCTGAGCCATCTCTCCAGTTCTGTCGTTTTTGGCATGTGGGCAGCAAAGCCCTTTGAAAGATAGCATACATCCCTCCACCTGACCAGGGGAGGCTGCCTGCAAATCATATCCCCCTTTCCCTGGCAGCTGCAGCTCCGTGTGCAGGGGATGGAAAAGGAGGACTGGGTTATTTCACATCCAGCCATAGACACATCAGCATTGCTTCTCTCTTCCTTACTCCCTGTCCCCTGAGGCTCTAATTTATTTCACGTATTTTGACCTATCTCTGGTGCTCAGCTACCACTGTGGTTCTCTGTGGGATCATTTCCCTCCTTGGGCTGTTTTTTGGCCCCAGTCAAACCTGCCAGCCTCTCCACACCATGACGTCAGCCTGGCTGTGGGGCCCAGCGGGATGGAGGTGTGCTTTATGAAGTTCAACCCTGCACCCTGGGCCATAAATACATGCTGTACATATAAATGTACGACTAACACTGCCCAGGCCCCTCCAAGGCACCATGTTAATAAGCAGACAGTAAGTCTCTAAAATATGGAAAAGCAGTTAATCTTTCCGCTGGCAAATCCCTTGTAGGGGGTGTTTTTTCTCTGCTTCAAGGCAAGCTACACACAGGACTTTTCATCTCCTAGAAGTTGGGAATGAAATAAGACGTTTGTTATGGGGCTACATGGTAATTGTATTAAAAACAATCCTATCTTGCCTCTGTTATTTTTAAGCATCTATGTATGGGACTTACCCTCAACTTGCTTACTAATCGTGCAAGACAGGAAGTGTGCTAACTTCAGCAGCAGAAACGCCACTGGGACCTGAAACCCTGGGCTTGACTAGGCCTCAGTTCACTCTAGGACCCTGTCTGTAAAAAGGGGATTGGTGCCATTTCCTACAGTTTCCATAGGAGTTCACTTGTTCTGAGTTCCAGTTTTCTCTTTTGTGAGGTGAAAACATCTCTATACCTAGCAGAACACTTCATTTTATAAATGCTTGAAGAATACATGAGTTGCCAGGTGTGGTGATGCACACCTTTAATCTTAGCACTTGGGAGGCAGAGGTTGGAGGATCGCTGTGCGTTTGAAGCCAGCCTGAGACTACATAGTAAATTCCAGGTCAGCTTGAGTTAGAGTGAAACCCTACCTCAAAAACAAAAATAAAATGGACGAAAAAGAACACAGGAGTGTACTCTCTTCTTAAAGACCTTCCATGTTACAGGTCAAGTTAGTCAGGTTACTGGAAATTATGATTCCTTGGCTATTACTTATATCCTTTCCAGAGAATGAGGACTGCTTCTGATTTGGAGCGTGTCCTTCTAGACCTTTTATATTCTACACCATCCCCCGTGTTTGCTGTAGAGAGGCCATGGGAATACATCTTGTTCAGGACCTACTTTGTGCATAAATATACATATTTAAGGAGATCATCATCCCACATGTCACAGAGTGTCAGGATTCAGAGAAGATGGAATCCTTACTGAGTGCACGTAAAGCCCACAGCCAGAGGCAAGCAGAACGAGAAGGGCGGAAGGACCTTGCTCACTCTTCCATTCTTCTCCCATCTTCCTTTCCCTTTTCCTTCCCCCTTCCCCCGCCTCCAGTGATGTGGTTAGGAGAACTGCAGAGTGGAGAAGAAGGAGCTTGGGGGGCAGAAGATCTCTGGAACAAGTTGACCCACACTTCCTCTATTGGACATGCATACAAGGGCAAGATGGCCGGGTCTGTAATGCGCTGAGCAGTCATGACACTTACTTTACATGGTGTGTCCTGCAGAGAATGAGTGCTATCAGAAAGTGGACTGATGGGCTGGGGAAATGGCTCAGCATTTAGGGTGCCTGCTTACATAGCCTAATGACCTAAGTTTGATTCCCCAGGACCCACAAAAAGCCAGGTGCACAAATAAACTCATGCATATGGAGTTCATGTGCTGTGGCTAGAGGCCCTGGTGCACCCATTTTCTCTGTATATCTCTCTCCTTTCTCTCTGCTTGAAAATAAATACATTTTTTTTTTTTAAAGAAGGCGGCCTGAAAGATGCCTTGGGTGAGGTTTAGCAATTCAAGGATGATGGAGTCTGTGCCTTATGACTATTTAATCACCCTTGTCCTTCCTGTCATTTTCATTAATGTCAGCCCACACGTGTTCTGTGTGTTAGGAGTCATGGCTGCTAACTGATCTGATGGCTATATCTAATGCAGATGGTCCATTGTAGAAATCCTATTAATTATTGTTGTTCTCTGAAGAAGAATTAAATGTCTTTATTCTGAAATATACCTAACTTGTGTATTGGTTGACAACATTACTTCCCACTCTCACTGTGACGGAGATACATTTTCTAGACAGTAAGTAGAGGTCCCCTCCTGGTGCCTGGTGCCATGTAGACCATAGACACACCAGTGTGCACTCAACCATGCCCTATCGGTAGACATTGAAGTAGGTTCCAGAATCTTCCTTTCAGTTAATAGTGTTTCCAAAACACCTATACACAGGAAGCTTTTTGGGGAAAAGGGAGGTCTGGATTAAGAGTTTCTCTCAATAAGAAGTACCCCCCACAAAAAGCAGTATTCTAAATGATTTTCACTATAATGAATGTCCTCACCATGGTTCACTTTCCCACCACAAGTGTAGGGTCGTATGTGTTTATAAGACTTTCTATCATTGGTGTTTGTTTAGATCTTCTTGTGTGTTGGCAAGCTAGTGAAAGAGAAATGCCATTATCTTTGTTTTCTTGCATCTCTTGAATATTTAGTGAGACTGAAACTTTGCTTGAATGTTGATTGCTTTCCTGTGTTTCCTCGGAGTAGTCTCATGGGTTCTGACATTCATTGGTAGGGTGAGCATCTTTCTTTCTCTTTTTATAAAACCTAAATTAATTTCTATTCTGAAAGTGCCTCAGCATCATCACCATGAATCCTGTGTCAAATGTCAGAATTTCAGTTAAGATGGCTTCTGATAGCAAGGTTAATTAAGAAAGAAGAGAGAAAAGTGGCCTGTTTTGAATCAGAGTGTTCTTTTCCACAACAGTGGAAAACAGGTTTAAGTTATCATTTTATATGCTCTTCAATAAGCTTTCATCATTTTCCTCACAAAGACAAGTTTTATTGGATTCATTCGTGGGCATTTTCAAGTGATTATGGACACTATCAATGCTCCTTTATTTCATATGTTTTTCATTGGTTATTGCTAGTGTCAGGCTATAGTTTTATATGCTGGTTATGTAACTAGTGAGCTTTCTGAGTTCTTTTATTAGCTCCAATAGTTGGTCAGTGGGCTCGTGTGGGTTTTCTATGAACACAGCTGTATCTGTTCTTTGGTGGATGTGGTAGTATCCACCTGGGGGTAGATTCTCAATGAGTATTTCAGTTTTGTTCATGGCAACTGGTTTGCTCATGTTTTTTATAGCTTGGCCAAATGTAGATAATTTATGCTTTGCCCTCTGAGGTGTGTTTTCTCTGAGTTTACAAATTGTTTGTAGGAGTATTCATAATAGATGTTGAGATATGTTTAAAATGCCTATGTATCTTTCCAGTCTTGTGTTACCCATTTATTTATTTGTGAGAGAGGTGCATAGAGATTGAGCACACCAGAGCTTCTGGCCACTGCAAACAAACTCCACACACATGTGCCACCTTGTACATCTGATTTATGTTGGTTGTGAGTGATCAAACCCAGGTCATTCCCTGCAAATGCTTTAACCACTGAGCCATCTCTCCAGCCCTCATGTTACCCTTTATAAATTTTCTTTTTTTTACTTTTGTTTTAAGTGAACTTATTTTTATTTGAGACACACAGAGAGAATGGGCACATCATGGCCTCTAGCCACTGCAAATGAACTCCAGACACATGTGCCACCATATGTATCTGGCTTATATGGGTCCTGGGGAATTGAACCTGGGTCCTTACGCTTTACAGACAAGTGCCTTAATCTCTAAGTCCTCTTTCCAGCCTGCTTATGTTACCTTTTGACTTGTTTTGTGATCAGGAGTTCCAAAAGTTAATTTGTGTTATGATACCTTTAAGTGAAAGTTTGATTCTGCAACCCATCTTTCCAGTTACATTTGGATTTTAATTGTTTGCTTTCACTATTTTAAATATTTTATTTATTTGAGAGAGAGAGACAGAGAGAGAGAGAGAGAGAGAGAGAGAGAGAGAGAGAGAGAGAGAGAGAGAGAGAGAGAGAGGCAGACAGAGAGAATGGATACTCCAGGGCCTCTATGCACTGCAAAGTACTCCAGATGCATGCACCACTTTGTGTATCTGCCTTTACATGGAGGCAGCAAAATCGAACCTTAGGCTTTGCAGGCAAGTGCCTTAACAGCTGAGCCATTTCTCCAGGCCTGCTTTCACCATTTAAAATATTGTCGTAAATTCAACAAAAACTTACTGAGAATCTGCTTGATCCCAGGCTCGGTTCTTGATCCTGGAGCTGAGATAAGGGAGGACTAGGTAGTCTCATACAGCCTGGTTTCCAGGGAAGCAAGAAGAGGCAGAGTGAGAGCTAAGTGCTAGAGGTCCTGTGAGTTCTTGACAGCCCTGATCTCTACATGGTGGGGACTGAAGTCTGTTCAGTGTGAATTTATGAAGAAAGGAAAGGTATGAGAAAGGGGAGGAAGACAGGACTAAGGGGAAAGGAGAGGAGTGATTCTGTTTTGGTTTTTTTTTCTTTCTTTCTTTTTAGGAGTTTACTTAAGACAAGGAGGAAACAAACAGTAGCTAAAACTACAGGTTTTTTCTTTTTTCTGACATGGGGATAGAACAGCATGTGTGTCAACTGAAGCATTATGAGATGTGTGAGACTGTCTGTGTGTCTGTCTGTCTGTCTGTGTTTTCTCTTCTGTCACCGCCCTGTAGTCGCCTCAGCACTCAGCTTCATGGAGGGCGTCCCTGCTTAGCCCAGCATAGGAGAAGGAGAGCATGAGAGGCGCGGGGATACGAACTTGGGCTCTCTCTTCCCAGCTATTTCCTTTGAAGATGTAGTTCAATTATTATTTTTATTTTTTATTTATTTATTTGAGAGCGACAGACACAGAGAGAAAGACAGATAGAGGCAGAGAGAGAGAATGGGCGCGCCAGGGCTTCCAGCCTCTGCAAACGAACTCCAGACGTGTGCACCCCCTTGTGCATCTGGCTAACGTGGGACCTGGGGAACCGAGCCTCGAACCGGGGTCCTTAGGCTTCACAGGCAAGCGCTTAACCGCAAAGCCATCTCTCCAGCCCTGTAGTTCAATTATTCACAACCTTTTTTTTCCTATTATTTAAGGACTTACTACACGAAGGTGAGCTTGGGCTGTTGTTGAACTCTCAAGAGTAGATAATGCGTGTGCTAACTTTGGGGGTTTTCTTGCAATTAATTCAGTTACACTTGAAAATTTAAAAGTGCAACTGATGGGGCTGGAGAGATGGCTCAGCAATTAGGGCTCCTAACTGCAAAACCTAACGACCAGGGTCTGGTTCCCCAGTACCCACCTAAAGCCAAATGCACAAAGTGGTGCATGCAACTGGAGTTGGTTTGCAGTGCCTAGAGGCCATGGTGGGCCCATCTCCTCTCTCTCCATGCCCCTCATCTCTCTGTGTGTCTCTGTTTCTGCTTACAAACAAATAGATAAAATATTTTAAAAGTTCAACTGATATTTTCTGCTCTCGGGCATGTGTTATGGTTTCCCACGATTGAAAACCGCCTCATATTCAATATCGTTTCACTCTGAAAGGTGTCCGTCCACTTTGTACACCCAGTAACTCAAGTTCTCCTAAGTCTCTTTTGCTGTTTCTGCCATTTGTGTACTGTGATTATTGTGGACCTAAAGCCTCACATCATACCTTGTGAGTGTATTATACTATTTTTGTTGGTATTAGAATTTTTCCTAATATATCCTTTCTTTCTCCTAAATCATTGTGGTTTAGGAGTTTCTGTGGCAAACAGTGTGTACTGCTGATACTTTTGTGAAACACTTTGAAATTACTACTTTTAATATATATAAACCTAACAACCTCACACTTGATTTAATCATAATGATTTTAAGCTTTACAATAGTGTGTGTTTATGTAAATTATCATGTTTTTTGGATTGATTAAGTTTTTATTTCTCATATTTTGTCAGTTAATTCATTTCATGACCTTTGATGCAAACAGCATCTGAACCTGGGGTTGATTCTGAATGTCTTCCTCAATATTTCTCTGCTTTATTTACCAAGTTAGGGTCTCTTACTTAAACCCCGAGCTCACGGATTTAGCTATTCTAGGTAGCCAGCTTGACTCAAGAATCCCATTTTCACCACTCTGTCTCTGGGATTACAGGCAGGCTGCCTCCCTCCTCACCAGGTATTTATGTTCTGAGCATCCAAACTCTGGTCCTCATGCTTTCAAGGCAAATTCTTTATCCACTGGGTCATCTTTCAAACCCAGCTCATTATATTTCTAAGAAAGGGGGCTGGAGAGATGGCTTAGCAGTTAAGGCATTTGCCTGCAAACCCAAAGGACCCAGGTTTGAATCCCCAGGACTCATGTAAGCAAGATGCACAAGGTGGTGCATGTGTCTACAGCAGTAGCTGGAGGTCGTGGATTGCCCTTTATCTCTCTCTTAAATAAGTAAATACATAATATATTTTAAGAAGAAAAGTGAAAATGGAGAGTTGATCCAGGGAAGATTTGAGGCAGCAGGCACTCAACAGTACCTGCTAGGGTCCTTGTCACCCACCAAGGCTGAGGGAATTTTTACTATGCCTCTCCCAGTAGAAGAAATCACCCATTTTTACCACCTACATATTCAACCCTTTGTTCCTCATGGTGTAGAGAGTCTGCAGTGCACTAAGTCCAGATTTTCTGTTCTGTTAGGAAAGAGGGACCATCTCATGGAGCTGTTGCTAAGGCTGGTACCTCTGTGGGTTTTTCACAAGCAACTCAGACTAAGTTTTACAAGAGAAAAAATAACAAGGACAAAACATCCGGTTTATAATAGTTTTGAACCAAGATACATAATTTTTGTATAGAAATACCATTTTTTTTTACCCAGTCAACTTGTTTGTCAAAGGAATTTATCTTTATCAAAAAATTAAGAGAAGAAACTGAGTGGAAGAATGATTGTAGAATAGCTTTGTTTAAAGACCCAGTTATCGTTCAGAATTGACACAGGAATTTGGTTATTGCTGGATTGTACTTAATGTTAGAATTCTGACAGAATATATCAAGATGTCAGATATCTGGAACTCTTATATAACTAGATCTAATGAGTGCTTTTGTGGATACCAGGGTCCTCTGGAAATCTAAAAGTTAGCTTTATACCCAAACAAATTTTTCAAGCATATAAAAAGTTTAAAATATTTACCTAAATAGAATAATTATAAAATAGAAAGGTAAAAAGGTAAAAATGCTGGAGAGGTAGGTCAGTTAGTAATGTGCTTACATCAGAAGTGTGAGGACCCAGTTTGATCCCCGATATCCATGTAAAATGCCAGTCATGGCATTCCATGTCTGTAATCGCAGTGCCTGGGAGGCAGAGGCAGGAAGGTCTCTGGAGTCTGTTGGCCAACTAGTCTAGAGTAATTGTTGAGCTCAAGGCCAATGATAGACCCTTTCCCAAAAGGGTGTTTCTACATACATACCAACAAACACAATTCTTAAAAAGACATATTGTGGTATAATTGATATGCAATGAATTATAACTGTTTAAAGTATACTGTTTAATCATTTTGACATATTTACACATGCAATAAACCATGGTCACAATATACAGGCAGCAGTCATATCTATCACTGTTAGATGTTAGGAATATCACCTTCATTTCCTTCCCAGATCCAGCCTCCATCATGGAAATCCACTGCACTATGCTTTGTCAGTATAGAAAATAAGTTGTATTTTCTAGAATTTTACATAAACAGAAAAATACATTATAAAGTTAATGTACTCATTTTGTACAACTTCTCACTTCTACAGAATTATTTTGAGATTTATCTGTGTTGCAGTTTACTGCTGAGTATCATTCCATTCTGTAAATAGTTCACAGTTTATTTTTTACAGCCTCCCATAGTTTATTTTTATTGAGACATAATATTTGTACGTCTTTATGGGCTTATATTATGGTAATTCAATACACTCATACAATGTTTAATAACCAAAGGGCATATGCATGGCAGTCTCTTCAGCCATTAATCATATTACTTACTATAAATTTCATATTATTCTGTCATTTGAAATGTGTCATAGATTGTTTTAGCATATAGCTGCACACAATGAACTTCGTCCATCCCCATATACTCCCAAGCCTCAACTGGCATCTATTCCATTTATCCTTTTATGAGATTGACTGATTGATTACAAATGATTAATCATATTTCCACCAATGAATGAGAACATGGAGTATTGCCTGTGTCTGACTTATTTTACTTAACATGATAACCTCCAGTTCCACCCCAAATTGCTCAAATAAGAGCTCATACTTTATAAAAAATATTTTAATTATTTATTTGTTAAGAGAGAGAATGGGTGCACAAGGGCCTCTAGCCACTGCAAATGAACTCCACGTGCATGTGCCACTTTGTGCATCTGGTTCTACATAAATACTGGGGAATCGAACCTGGGTCCTTGGGTTTCTCAAGCACCTTAATCACTAATCCATTTCTCCAGCCAAAGGTCTATTCTTTATATGGATGAATGGTGCTCTATTTTGAATGTATATATCATTTTTTTATCCACTCATCCACTAATAGGTGCCACGCTGGTGGCTCCCACATTAATTATTGGAATAGAACTACAGTAAGGGTATTGTGTATAGTGAGTTCATCACTTGGATGTATACTGAGAAATGGGATAGCTGAGTCCTATGATAGTGCTATTTTGAGTTTTCTGAGGAATTTTCATTTTCTTTTCCATAATGCCACAATAAGAATCCCACCAATCATAGATAAGAGTCTCCCTTCCTCACAGTTGGTGTGGGGGGTCTGATCTGTCCATTGTTGAAAGTAGGGTATTAAAACTCTAATTTTTTGGTTATTTTTATTTACTTCTTTGAAAGTGACAGACAGAGAAAGAGGCAGAGAGAGAGAGAGAGAGAGAGAGAGAGAGAGGGAGAGAGAGGGAATATGAATGGGTGTGCCAGGGCCTCCAGCCAGTGCAAACGAACTCCAGATGCATGCACCCCTGTGATCTGGCTAATGTGTGTCCTGGGGAATCGAGCCTCAAACCTCAGTCCTTAGGCTTCACAGACAAACGCTTTACCACTAAGCCATCTCTCCAGCCCTGAAACTCCAATTATTAATAGATTAGGAACTGCTTTTTCCTTTATATCTATTTGATCAGTTGAGCATTGGACATAGTTATATTTATACTTGTTTTGTTTTCTTTCAGAATTAATACTTTATATCAAAAATGAAAAGAAACAAAGCCTGCTTTATGAATATAGCTATTATTGCTCATTTAAAAAGATATTTTATTTATTTATTAGAGAGAAAGAGGCAGATACAGAGAGAATGGGCACACCAGCGCCTCCAGCCACATGCACCACCTTGTGCATCTGGCTTATGTGGGTACTAGGGAATTGAACCTGGGTCCTAAGGCTTCACGGGGAAGTGCCTTAACTTCTAAGCCACCTCTTCTGTTCTAGTACTTACTTTTGATTGACATTGTGTTATATATCTTTTTTCTTATCCTTCTCTTTTATCTGTTTATCTTTACCACCGAAGTGAGTCCAGTGTAGGCAGTATGAGTAAGTCATGTTTTGGTATATATATGCAGATGTGCACATGCATGCAGAGTTCAGAGGTGAATTTTGGGATATCTTCCTCTCTTGTTCTGTTTGCTGGAGACAGTGTTTCCTTCTGACCCTTGAGTGGCTGACCTGCAAGCCCTAGTGATTCTCCAATACCTGTCTTCCTCCATAGAACAGAGGCGGCCACTCCCAGCACTCTGTCTGGTACTGGGAACCAAACTTGGGTCCTCAGCTAGCACAGTAAGTACTCACTGAGCCAGCTTTAGAGCTTTTATTTTTGAAGTACATTTGGCCAGTCTATGTTCTTTTTATTTACTTATTTTCAATCAGAGAGAGCTAGAGAGGCAGAGAGAATGGGCTTGCCAGGGCCTCCATCCATGCAAACTAACTCCAGATGCATATGCTACTTTGTGCATCTGGCTTTACATAGGTACTAGGGAATCAAACCTGGGATTTTATGCTTTGCAGACAAGCACCTTAACCACTGAGCAATCTCTCCAGCCCGTCAGTCTATCTTTCTTTTTTAATTGATGGAGGTACTAAAAATGAGAGTTAAAGCAAAGAATATACTCCGTAGTGTTTGAGCAGGCTCCAGCAGCTGTGTGGCTCTGGAGCCAAGATATTGTTATAGATACATAGGTGTATCTGCCATGTTGTTCACTGGATTCTTCTTTTTACATGATTAAGATTTCGTAGTTTTCTGTTACTCTAGGGCTTCTCTTTCTTGCATCTTCTGGTGGGTTTCATAGATTCACCCTTTCCTTCCTGGGGTGAGGGTGGTCTGGTGGATCCCCTACATTTCTGAATATCTATGACAAGCTATATTTCTCCTTCAGTTTTGAAGATTCATTTTACTTAGTAGTATCCTTGGTTAGCTCTACATTGATTATGGCATCCCATTCTGTTCTGGCTGGTGTGGTTGGTGCTGTAATTCCAATGGGACTTGACACCTTTATTTTGCTCTCTTTGTCTTATACTTCTTTTGTAATAATAGGCTTTGGTTGAATCTAGTTGGAGTCCTTTAACATCTTATATCTGGATAGCCATATCTTTTTTGAAGATTCATGGTTTTTTAGGCAACTATTTTACACAACGTGGTTCTAATGCCTCTCTTTGCTCTCTGGAATTGTTATAATGCAAATGTTTTGTTCCAGGGAGTTGGGGTTCAGGAACAATGCTCACACCCCAAGCCCTAAGTTCATGTCTCTTTTAAACAAAGAGTTGGATAAACCAGACAGAAAAATTATTTTTATCTTTTAAAATATTTTTTAATTTATTTGACAAAGAAAGAGGGAGAGGAAGTGAGAGAGAATGGGCACACCAGGGCCTCCAGCCATTGCATACCAATTCCAGACACGTGCACCCTCATGTGCATGTGGCTAACGGGGGTCCTGGGGAATCAATCCAAGGTCTACTGGCTTTGCAGACAAATGCCTTAACTGCTAAGCCATCCCTCCAGCCCAGGCTTTTTAAACCACCGTATCTTAATTCAAAAATATGGATAAGGGGAAGGGAGAGGAAAGTGATCAGGAAGAGGGAGAATTCACCACATGGTCCAGAAGCCCATGTGGGAGAACAAACATGGGCCCTCAAAACAAAAATGTGAAAAGGAATTTTTCTTTAAAAAGTATGTGATGGACCAGGCATGTGATGCACGCTTTTAATCCCAGCAGAGGTAGGAGGATCACCATGAGTTCAAGGCCACCCTGAAAATACACAGTGAATTCCAGGTTAGCCTGGGCTAGAATGAAACCCTACCTCAAAAAACCAAACCCAAACAAACAAACAAACAACAAAAAAAGTGTATGATGCCAAAGGAATTTAAAGGTCATAAACAGTAACAAAGAAATATCCTTTCCCACCCTGGCCGCCCAGGGGGCCGTGGAGAGACATAGTCTTACTGGGTGCAGGAGCCCCAGGGATGGAGTTGTGAGCGGCCCAGGAGCCAGAGTAGGATATTTTGAGTGAGGGCTCCAGAAGAGATGGGCACACCTGTATCAGGTGTGTCAGCCAGTCGGCCTAGGCTCAGAAAAGGGGTACACCACACCTGGCTAGGGTGCATGCTTGAGAGTGATTTGATTAGATGTGATGAGTAGACACTGAGACCTGTAGCTGAGGAAGTGGGGCCAGGGTGTGACTGAAGTAAAGTTCCTCCCAGTGAGCTTGATCCCTGCCTAGCTGCCTGAACCAAAGCTCTCAGGTTACCCCTCTCAGTTTCTTGGCTTATTTATGTCACGCATGGCTTGTAAAGTTTCTTAAAAAGATGTGATTCAGTTACTACAAAAGGTCCATCCTCAATTCAGACATATTCCCTTCTACTTATTCTCATCACTTGTAAAAGCTTTCTTTTATCTCACTCATTTGAACTTTTCCTCACTTCTTTGGAATCTTCACCTGCATTCTCTTTAAGGCCCTTCTAAAGGTTTCCTTCAATTGAGATCTACCGCTGGAGAATGACTTTGGAATTGCCATGTTGTGTAGTTGTCTGAACTTCGGTTGTGACATATAGTTCCTAAAATTTTATAAAGTACCTTCTGTGGGAAGACTTTTGATGTAAATGTATGTCATTTGGGTAGGTAGTTTGGTTGTAGGAGAGAAAGATGAAAGGTGTAGTCTTTCAGTTTTTGGCTGATGTTAGCAGCTCAGGGAGGAGTTGATGGCTCGGCACTGAGCACAGGTCTTCTGAAGGCACGTGTTTCTCAGCTACCCTGGGGCTTATGGCAGTTACTGCCATATCTCAGAGTGTGTTATATGGAGACAACCATGCTATTTTATACAACCTCAAAGGGAAGCTTTGTGTTACAAAGCCAGCTTCCACAGTCTCTGGCCACTGGGATGTGAGAACTTCTCCAGGGTTCTGAGGATAAATGTGGGAAATGTCTTGATCTGTGGGATGAGTACAGGCCCTGGTGATTATGGCTATAAGGATTTGCACCATAAAGGGACTTTCTTTAGGCTCCATGGGAAATTGCAGATGGTATGTGGTATAGGCAAGCACAGTTGGAGATCTTCCTCCCTACTTGATGTAGGTGCTATTTCGGCTGTTGACTCTCTTCTACCCTATGAGGTTCACAATAACCCCTAAGACTTTGAACTACGGCAAGGCTCTGGCTACTGGTCCCTATGCTAAGATGGTGCCTATTGCAATAGTTTTCATTACAGGTGTTTGGGGCAGGTCCACAATGAAGACCTTCTTTGTGGCAAAGCAACTGCTCTTATACCAGCCAGCACACCATATTTAAGGCTCATATGTACAGTGGAAGTCTCCTGCAGTTAAGACTCTGCTTCTTTCCCATTTGCTGGCAAGGATGAGGTCCAGGGCTGAAGTTCTGAATGGCTTTGTTCTTTGCAACTGTCCTTGCTCTGTAGCATTCAAGCTTCCTCTATGCAGCCATTTTGATTCCTCCTTCACAAAATATGATGGGACACTGACTAGTCTTTGTAACAGAATAACCTCTCATCATTTCTTTATTAGGATAAGATTAAGAGGCTGGAGATTTGGCTTAGCTCTTAAGGTGCTGGCCTGCGAACCTAAGGACCCAGGTTTGATTCCCCAGTACCCACATAAGCCAGATGCACAAGGTGGTACATGTGTCTGGAGTTTATTTGCAGTGGCAGGAGGCCCTGGTGTGCCTGTTCTCTCAAATAAATAAATAAATAAATAAATAAATAAATAAATAAATAAATAAAATATTTGTTTCTTTTTTATTGACAACTTCCATAATTATAGGCAATAAACCATGGTAATTCCCTTCTCCCCCCAACTTTCCCCTTTGCAAAATATATATATTTTTGTTGTTTAATAAAAGCAGATTAAACATAGGTCACATTTTAGATTTGTACCATGGCACCTTTGATATCTGCTTAGTGTCTAGATAGTCCTATAAATAATTTGTCAGCTTGACCACACAGAAAGTCCCCATCAGCTCAGTTGCTTTGAGAAAACGTCTCTATAAACTATGGCGTATTCTCCTCTTTTGGAACCGACCATTTTTACATTAGAAACATCCATCAACTCTTCATAAAGTACATCTCTGTTTCTTCTGTGGCTTTTTCCTTTTGATTATTAATTCCATAGACTTAATGATTTTTTTATTCTCATGATATAGTTTTAAAGTATACAGATGTATCCAATATATATGACCTTTTTATAGCCTATAAAACTAAAGTGTCAGAGTGTACAGTTGGTGATGTTTACTTAGAAATGCCCTAGACCTGTCATAAATATTATGTAATTTAGTATAAGATTTTACTGAAAAAGAGTCTTCCTTCTCAGTATTGATTTATCAATAGTCATCCTGTTGATATAGCCCTAACAGTTACTGAAATTGCTCATGGAAATCACTGGGCATTAAACTAAGCAAGAGCTCCATGAAGTTAGAAACACAGACTTTTTTCATCAGAAGACCCAGTTGCTCAACCAACTCTTGTCTACTTAATATTTTCCCAAGTTATATAACCCTTGAAGACTATGTAGAGAAAAGCTATGTAATTAGAGAGCTCGTTTATTTTAAGCCAGGCTGGCCACACACAAACAGCTAAAAGGCTTTTGTTTTTTTTTAAACGCTCGGCTTCACCATCTTCTTTGAGGCTGTGGATCTGCTGGCTCCAAGCAACCTCAGTCCTAGCTCTGTAATCCCAGAGATGGAGGTCACAATTAAAATGAGGTTGAACATTTTTATGCCTCTAAGCAGGGCGTAAGTAAATGCAAAAAAAAAAAAAATCACTTTTAGTCTTCTTGTATAGGTTTAACTAAAAAATCTTTCGCAATTGGGCTAGAGGGATGGCTTAGCAACTAAGGCATTTGCCTGCAAAGCCAAGGGATCCCAGTTCGATTCTGCAGTACCCACGTAAGCAAGATGTATAAGGGGGACCCATGCATCTGGAATTAGTTTACAGTGGCTAGATGCCCTGGTTTGCCCATTCACTCTCTCTTTCTCTCTCTCTCTCCCTCTCCCCCCTCTTTCTCTTTCTCAAATCAATCAATAAATAAAATTTATTAAAAAATCTTTCACAGCTTTATACCTAGTTCAAGAGGGAACCATTTTTTCAAATGGAAATTTCATTTACAAATATATTTAACACATGTCGTAAAAAGCCATACTTTCGAGATTTATCTAACTAATCAGTCCATCTAACATATCCTAATGAATGTAGGTCTTTTTTTTTTTTTTTTTTCTTTTCGAGGTAGGGTCTCACTCTAGCCCAGGCTGATCTGGAATTCACTATGGAGTCTCAGGGTGACCTGGAACTCATGACAATTCTCCTACCTCTGCCTCCCAGAGTGCTGGGATTAAAGGCAATCACCACCACGCCCGGCCTTGAATGTAGATCTTTATTATAGTGCAAAGTGTACTCTCCTTGCCTGTTTAATCTCAGGGCATAACTGAGTAATTGCTCCCCACCCTGAGTTCAAAACTTCACTCTTCTTGTCTCAAATAGTGCTTCCTGTAACAGAAGGAAATGTGTGCATTACTCTTATCTAAGGAAAGCAGAAGAGGTGTGAATGATCATAGGACCATCATTAGCTTCATTGCCAGAGGAAGAAGACAGTCTACATCAATGGGGTTGAGAACAGAAGGAATGGCTCCTGTCAGTGTGTTTCTTCTCCATTCATAGACATCTTAGTTTGTCTGGAGAAGTCTCTATGAGTCATCGGAGCACCTCAGGGAAGGTTAAAGGGAGAGCTGCAGTTTTCCATTTCATCACCAAGAATCTATCATGGTCCCCTGACCCAAGCCAGGATTACACGAAAACCCTATCCTTGCTACTCTAGCTCCAGAAAGCATGGGTTTTGCTAGTGTCAGGAGAATGCTGACAAACTTGAGGAGAGTTCCATCTAACCAGTGTCTAAAGTTAAAGTATATTCATGGCAAGATGGAACACATTAAGCTTATGGAGGCTGTGGAAGAAAGCTTATAGGTATAACAGATCCAATCTAGTTGCTTTCATTTGCTTGTTTTCAAACATCTTTTCCATTTCTTCCCTTTTACCTAGGACTGACTGGGAATCTATAATGACAAAATTGCCATAATATAAGCAAAAGGTCAGAAGAGAAAAAAAATTAGGTACAGAGCTGAGAAGCATTGGCATGCTAACTATGTAATTGTAGTTTAAGAATTGCCCTAAATACTCACAAGAAACCTGTAAGTTAAACATGCTGATCAAACGATGTGACTCAGCAGAGGCCATATGAAGGCATCCTGAGCTCAGTTACATTGAAGAGCTCAAGGAGCACATGCCAAGTAAGAGTGGCAGTCCTGGAATCCCCCATCCTACCATAGTTACTCTTTTTCAGATGATTTATCTCCTGATTCAAGAGTTCAAGGCCAGACAGTATGAATACAGGAGAGCAGGACTATAAGACCTATGCAAAGTCTTATATGAACAAAAAAATAAGTTGGCAAAGAGAAAGACTGAAAAGACCCCTGGAAGTCTCAGAAAAACAGACTGGTACTCCTTTGAGTATCCAATGGAACTGAGGACTCCTTGTACTTTTAAAATATACCTTCCTGAGTGGAGATTTAATACTGCTCATTAGACATATACCATAGTAGTAAAATGCCCTTTGAACCTAGTATTCACTACCTAGGGAAAAGTTTTCCTTCAGTTCAGGGATAGTGAAAGATCTCTCACCATCTTGTCCCCACAGGTCCTTTGTCATCCAGCAGATCCCAAGCAGCAATCTGTTCATGGTGGTGGTGGACAGCAGCTGCCTGTGTGAGTCCATGGCTCCCATCACCATGGCACCCATTGAAATCAGGTATATCCTTTTTGCATGCAGATCCAAGCACAACTGCTAAGCCCTGGTAAGGGTTGGAAGCGACAGTAAGGACACCCGAGGGAGAAATAGCAAAGAGGGGAGGGTGATTGACATCCTTTCCACTGGAAAGAGGGAGAAGTTGTTAAGGTACTTTCTGGCTGGCCGAGTTCTGACCTCTGAAATTCAGACTGGGGGAAAAAAAAAAAATCATCCTTTGAGACATTCCTTAACTACAGTCAACATAATGAATCCCTCAAGTGTGAGCGTCTGAAGGCTCAGAAGATCAGAAGGCGTCCAGAATCCTGCCATGGCTTCCATCCTGAGGTAAGTCTGACGAGTGTTCTTATTCTCTTTTGGTCCAGCAAATTGACAAGGGGAATCTATAATAACCACAGACCTACAGCTAAGGAGTTTGTTCCCTTTCAGGAAATCAGAAAAGCTCAGAATGGTTCTCAGTGTCTAGGCTCTCAGTGCTTTTTTCCTCTCTTCTTGTTACATCATGTATGTCCCTTAGGACCTCAGATGATGCACTATGATGTTACTGAATACAATGGGGCTCACTCCTCAACAACCCTACTCTAAATTAATGCTAAGATTAATTCCCCCTGCTTACTTCAGATGTCTTTTTGTTTACAAGAAATTCACTGAAAGCATCATTATTGGTATTAAGGTCAAGGCTCAAACTGCACGAAGACATTCCAGTAGAAATGGAACCCTAAGGTGATGTCAAGGGAGCATTGAACTTAATCCCAATACAGGTGAATTTATAGAAAACACCCCTGAAATGGCATCATAGATAAAACATTTTAGACCTAAAAATCTAAGTTTACAAATCAAATCTGCTTCCATCACCAAGATAAAAAGCCTACCAGGAGCCATAACTATACAGATGCAGAACCCATAACTTTAATGTTGCATAGGTTGTCTACATTATAAGATGTTAAAGGCAGTATAATTCCCATAAGGTGAAGTGTCATAGGAACATTTGTTCCTGTAGCCAAAGAGTAATTCAGTAACAATGCATTATATGAATACATGCTGAAAAGACCTTTACAAAACTTGAATGGGCTGGAGAGAAGGCTTAGTGGCTAAGGTACTTGTTTTCAAAGCCAAAGGACCCAGGTTTAATTCTCCAGAACCCACTTAAGCCAGATGCACAAGGTGATGCATGCATGTGGAGTTTGTCTGCGGTGGCTGGAGGCCCTGGTGTGCCCACTCTCTCTCTCTTTCAAATAAATAAATAAAACAAAATACTAAAATAAGGGCTGGGGAAATGGTTTGGCAGTTAAGGCATTTGCCTGCAAAGCCTAAGGATCCTGGTTCAATTTCCCAGGATTCACAAAAGCCAGATGCACAGGGGTGCATGCATCTGGAATTCATTTGCAGTGACTAGAGGGTCCTCAACCCTCCATACAATCCCCCAAAAGTATACCATGGAACCTATTTGCTCTAACCAGCTCTTGCTTTTCCCACAGGAGAATGCAAGGGAGTGTGGGGGTGCCTCGAGCCTCCACTCCCAGGGGGCTCTTCTCCTCCCTCTGTTCCTGACACTCTTCTCCAGGTGACACGGACTGAGGTGTTCTCTTGGCATGCTATAAATCATGGATAAACTGTGAACCAAAATATGGTGCGACATAGAAGACATAAAATATAGTCCAGCCATCAGCATCTCATGATTTTAAACTGTGTGTGATGATATAAGCTCTTAAAAGACATGTTGACAAAAGGTTATCTTTTTACTTTGCCAGTCATGCAAATGTGAGTTTGCCACATGATCACTCACTCCATCTAAAATGGGGCTGCCAAGGGTAGGTGGTGTCCCTTCTGCTTGAAACCCATGGAACCAATTTAAAACTGTGTACTTTTTAAATAAAGTATATTAAAATCATAATCTCCTTGTTTGGAATTTATCATTGTTTTATGGGCTGGAAAAGCAGTCTGAAAAAAAACATGCATGAGTGGAAAAAGTCACCCATCCCAGGAACCAGTAAAGATGGTGCTGGCAGTGAGTATACCCTAAAACAGATTTTAGATAAATAGTTAGCAGTTGTTTAGAAGTTCCCCTCAATTATAAAAATATTTGTAGGAGTAAATTAAACCATCTACTACATGGGGAGATTTTATTAACAGAATCCCAAGTCTGTTGAATTTGACATCAAGTGAAATCATAATTTGGAGAACATACATTCCCAGGCTATTCAAGTGTTAACTGTTTAAAGATAGAAAGAAAGAACTCATAAATCTAAAGAACTTCTTGTGAAAAGATTGGAAGAAACTGAGAATGACCATGAGAGACTCTCAAGCTTGTTCGAAGCCTAAGGACTCAGGTTCAACTCCCTAGAACTCACGTAAGCCAGATGCACATGGTGTCACATGAATTTTGTTTGTGGTGGCTAGAGGCCCTGGTTTGTCTGTTTTTTTTGTTTTTTTTTCCCCCTCTCTCTCTCTCATAAATAAAGTAAAAAGATTTTGGTTACTTTAATTTTGTTTTTTAAAGAAAGTGAGGACTCCGTCACTAAAGTGCTTGCTGCATAGCATTCAGATCTGACTTCAGAACCTCGGAATCCAGGTAAATGCCAGGACGACCTACAATTCCATTGCTCAGGAAGCAGAGACTAGGTTATCCACAGAGCAAGTCCAGTGGCTAGACTAGCTGAATCGGTGATTTCTGGGTTCAAGCAAGACTCCTTATCTCAATCTATAAGATGCAAAGCAACTTAAACCTGCAGCCTCCACTCAGAGATATACATGTATCCAAATGCAGGCAAACACACACATGCATAACACACACACACACACACACACACACCTTGATTCCTTAGGACCAGAAACCATACCTTTGCATTTTTTTTCAGATTCTCTGGGCAACAACTGATCAAAAGGCATCCAACCTTTTGACATTGTTAACACAATATCATCCTAGAGAATGGGCACAACAGGGCCTCCAGCCACTGGAAACAAACTCCAGATACATGTGCCACCTCTGCATCTGGCTCCACATGGGTACTGAGCAATTGAACCCAGCACATTAGGCTTTGCAGGCAAGCTCCTTAACCACTCGGAAATCTTTCCTGCCCCTACAATTTTCTATCAGTCTGCACGTTGGCTATCCTTAGGCCTGTGACTATGACATGTCTTCTGGATGATGACACTTGAAAGCACGTTTAAGAATCATCCATCTATGGGTTCAAGAGAGTCCTGGCTCTGGGCTCTGCTATCCACACCACTACCTCCATGGGCTATGCTGGGTAATGCCCATTGTATTCTGTCCCTGGACTTAGGCCCATTATGCCCCCAGTGCTGTCTGCACCAGCGGCTCAATCTTGCTCTTCATAGGAATGCCCCAGCTCCTTGGAGACAGCCTCCCTCGGAGGTACCCAGGGAACTCAGCTCCTCAAAGGCAGCCCTGACTCTTTGGCTTGACTTTTTCTTATATATTAGTGTCTAGGCTAGAAGGAATTTAGGTTTTTTGGTTTTTTTGGTTTTTCCCCACCGTATTGCAGCTCTAAGACAGCAGGGACTTCCCTGACACCATTGATAGCTTATCTCTAGTTCAGAGAGCAAAGAATATATAGTGAAAAATAAAATTTGGGCTGGAGAAATTGCTTAGTGGTTAAGGCACTTGCTTGTAAAGCCAAAGGATTCAGATTTGATTCCCCAGTACCCATGTAAGCCAGATGCACAAGATGACACATATTTCTGGAATTTGTTTGCAGTGGCTAGAGGCCCTGGCATGCTCATTTTCTCTCTCTCTCTCTCTCTCTCCCCCTCTCTCTCTCTTTCTGCCTCTTTTTTTCTCAAAGAAATAAATTTTTACAAATTAAAAAAAAAACTATTACAAATTATGACACACCTAGTTGCAGATATTCCCTGAGATTTATTCTACCTGGAGCTATTTGAAATACTTTAAGTCAAGGTATCCTCATCATAAAGTAACTTAGTAAGTAACTCCATGTAGTAGATAGAAAAATGATGGCATAAGAGGGAAAGCAATGTTCTTTTTCCCTGCCACATGGCTGTAAATGACAGAGCTGGGATTTGAAGACAGGCAAGTGGGCACCATTGTAAACAGCTCTATGTACAGGTTACCAGAAATGGGAAATTTAACTAAGAAGCTAGGCAACAGAGCAAAATCTTTCAGTGCTGATATTTTTAAATGCATTTGGGCAAATGTCGTATAACAAGCAAAGGCACTGACTTAACCATCATCTACAAGGTCCTATGCAATCCATCCTCACTCTTCCATTTCCAGTTTCCTCCCATGTTCTCTCTTCTTGCGTTTGAGCCACATGGTCTCTCTGCTGCTCAAGTATCCTAGTGGGAACTCGCGTTTACACTTGCCATTCCCAACTTGGAGTGCTCTTTATCCTCCAGATACCAGGGTGCCCCACTCTCTGACCCCCTTCCAGCCTGTGTTCTGAGGCAGCCATTCCTGCCCTCCTACCCACAAAGGCTCAGCCCAGCTTGCTTCCCCTCCATCCCAGGTCTTTGGGAAGCTTCCTCCCCGATCTGGCTGTTTCTCCCCAAGAGAAGATAAGCATGGAGAAGGCAGAGCCCTTGGTGGATGTCTTCCACCACAGTGCTCCTAGGTCTGAGAAGACAGTCAGAAGCGGAGCAGCAGCTCAATGGACTTTAAGCAAATAAGAAAGCAAGCAACAGTAAGGAAGAGGCATCCTGCACACCACACAACACAAGAGGGTGAGGAACAAGCAGTCCATGAGTGGCTGTTATTTAAAGATTTTTTTTTAATTTTTTATTTATTTATTTATTTATTAATTTTGTGTTCAGCAAATACAGTCAGTTTGGTATCATTATTAGGCCCATCCGTGACCTACCCCCTCCCCTTGCCCCCTCCTTATTGAGGTGTATGGGTCGTGCATTGTGGGGTTAGCCCACAGTTATGGGTAAGATAAATGTCTCTGCATATCATGACCCAACATGTGGCTCTGACATTCTTTCCACCCTTCTTTGGCAAAATTTCCCCGAGCCATGTTGGGTTCATTTTTGGTCTGCTTCAGTGATGAGGTGTTGGGGGCTTCTGGGGCTCTGGCTCTCTGATTTGGTAGGCATTGGTTTTTCTCTGTGTTGGTCTCCTTCCCCCTGTGCTGGTATTAGGTTCACCAGGAAAACAGCACCCTTGCTTGTTTCACCAACTTTTCTTAGTTTCAGCCAGGGGGACCCTTTTGAGGTATGATGGGGTGGCTCTCTCCTTAGGATCTACATCTATCTGAAAGAGAGAAGCAGATTCTCCAGCAGAGTAAGTTAGCATCAGTACAAGTGAGATAACCCTTACTTTTTTTAATAGAGAATTTAATAGGTGTAGGCCCTCTTGTAGTCCACAATTGATTGTAGCTTTATAATGGAGAGTGGACTCATGTTTGGATATGGTTCTGACTTGTTTCCCAGCTCCAGCTATGGGTCCCGTACCACTGAGGGAATCAGTTAGCCGAATTAACAGCAGTTGGTTCCCCACCATGGCTGTGTGCCACTATTGCATTTGTGTGGGCATCACACCAGGTTATTTGCTGCTAAGTAGGTTAGACCATGAGTTGCTTGGACAGATATTGGTCATTTTCCCCCAGTCGCCCATGTAGCACCTAGACGCACTGACTGTCTGTGGACTGACTCTCTTCCAGCTTCTAGCCATGCCATTCCATTTTACGTGTCAACCACATAAGGTGTCTTCAGCAGTAGGGTCTTACCATTGACCTTTGGGGAGTCATCAAGTACTCGGACAGAAATCTGTCTTTCTTTTAGGAAACGCTGTAGGTCTCTCTGATCAAAAGCTCATTGTGGATGATAGCCCCATGCTGGTACCGGGAGTTACAGGTCAGTGCCCACTAAGAAGAGGAGGAAAAAGATAACTAATATACAAGTACTAGAGAGAAGAGAGAGAGAGGGAGGGAGGGAAGCTGTAGAAGATTAAGGTTAGATTTAAAGCACATTTCAGTGTTAGTGTGAGGTACAGAGATGACTCAGCTGTTAAGTGTACTCCCTATGAAAACATGAGGGCCTGAGGACACCAGAGTTGGAATCTCCTAATCCCACAGAGACAGCTGGACATGATCACTGCACCCTGAAGCCCAAATTGTGGTGGTTTGAATGCAAATGCATGTCACCCATAGTATCTTTTAAAATATTTTATTTATTTTTTGAGAAAGAGAGAATGGGCATGTCAGGGCCTCTAGTCACTGCAAACGAGCTCCAGATGTGTATGCCACCTTGTACATCTGGCTTACATGGGTCCTTGGGAATCAAATCTGGGCCCTTAGGCTTCACAGGCAAGTCCAGCAACACTAGTTCTACAGTGGAGCAGAGACCCAAAAGTCACCAGAGCCCTGAAACTACCCGAGGAACACACCTAATGGTCACTCCCTTTTCACAGGTGAGGAAAGAAAATCCCAACAAGTCAGTTATCCAAAGATGCTTACTCCACATGCCTCCCCTGACCATGAACACAGAAGCAGACACCATCTTCTCTGTTGAGTAGTATGTGAGGAAAACAAGTTTCTGGTTGAGGTTGGAATTCAGCAGCTTGTGACAGTAATATATAATAGATTAGCAAGTTACTTTTAAAAAAATATTTTATTTATTTATTTATTTATTTGAGAGAGAGAGAATGGGCATACCAGGGCCTCTAGCCACTGCAGATGAACTACAAATGTGTGCGCCCCCTTGTGCATCTGGCTAACGTGGGTCTTGGGGAATCGAACCTGGGTCATTTGGCTTTGCAGGTAAATGCCTTAACCACTAAGCCATCCTTCCAGCCAGAAATTTACTTTTGGGCTAGAAAGATGACTGAATTAAAGGCACTTGTCTGCAAAGCCTAATGATTTAGAATTTGATTCCTCAGTACCCATGTTAGCCAGATGCACAAGGTGGCATATACATATATATATCTGACATTGGTCTGCAGCAGCTGGAGGCCCTAGTGAGGCCATTCTCTCTCTGACTCTCTCTGTTTCTGTCTCTTTGTCTCGCTCTGCTTGCAAATAAATAAATTAAGTATTTCTTTAAAAAAGAAAGATACTTTTGTAAACTATGATTATACATAGCATCGTGTGATATGACAAAGTGATGACCAGCTCCCTATACTCAAAAGACACTATTATGTGCACTAATGAGAACTAACTCAGGTTAAACTAGGGGCCAATAAAAGCCTGCTGCACATAGTTTTGACCTCCTGGGCCTTACAGTTTCTACTGCACCTATGGAACCCTCCCATTTCAGTATACCGGCAACTGTGTTCCAATAAAACTTTATTAGGACCTTGAAATTTGAATTCCACCTATTTTCACATGTCAATAAATACATACTTCTTTATATTTTTCTAAAACATTTAAACACCACCCTTAGCCTGCAAACTGTACAAACAGGAAATGAGCAAGATTTGGCATGTCTGTAAATTCGCTTACGTAGGTGGCTGTTGCCAGTTTTGGAAACTCTCACAATAGAAGGACTATCCTTACAACATGCATGCCAGTGTCGGTGCCATGGATACTGGAGCTTCCAAAGCAGACATGTGATTACCACACAGACATGCATTATTTCAAACACTGCATTGAGTATAATCTGATGTCTGCTTTCTCAGGTGGTACAATACATATATCATAATTTATTGCCACGTGCCACATTACCTCTCCTTGGATAGTGAAAACATACTGCAGTTCAGCATAATATGCCACGTTTCTTCCCACAGTTATGTATCATGAAGTGAGGCATAAAATCACATCACTTCTGCCAGTGCTGGCTGCCTCACAGCCTTTCATTCTTGCAGCCTATTCTGTGTCATGTGACCCCTAAATTATAATCAAGTGTGCCATATCACAACTCTATATCACTGTGTTAGGCTGCCAAGAATCTTGCTAACAAAAAAATCCTACCACAGAATCGTATACCAAACAACACCATAAGGGAATTATCCTAGCTTCAAATGGTTCTCAACAAATTAGTGAACAGAGAGACATACATGAGTGACGTCTTTGTAATAAGCTATTGTCACCATGCATGAAAGTGGAAAGGAGACTCCAACAGCAGCGTCACATGAGGAGAGAAGGGAAAAGGGGATGACAGAAAAAAAAATTGAGGGCTGGAGAGATTGCTCAGTGGTTAAGGTGTTTGCCTGTAAAGCCTAACAACCTGAGTTTCATTTTCCAATGCCCACATAAAGTCAGATGCACAAAGTGGTGCATGCCTCTGGAGTTTGTTTGCAGTGGATAGAGACTCTGGCATGCCCATTATCTCTCTGTCTCTCTTCTCTCTGTCTCTGCTAGCAAATAAATAAATAAGAATATATTTGAAAAGTTTGAAAAATATCATAATGAAATTTAATTCTTTATATGAAAATAATCTATCAGAAAATTCACATACAAAAACATAAGTATAAAAAACATACAACTGTATTTGAATTTGAAAAGAAATTTAAAAAAGCAAAGTGATATTTTTGTGGCTAGAGAGATTTCTCAGTGGTTAAGGTGCTTGCATAAAAACCTCATTTTGATTCCCCACTGCCCACGTAGAACCTGATGCACAAAGTAGCACATGCATCTGGAGTATGTTTACAATGGCTAGAGGACTTGGTGTCCCCATTCTCTCTCTTTCTCTGTTTTTTTCTTTCTCTCTGTTTGCAAACAATAAATAAATAAGTAAATAAATAAAATTTAGAAAGAATATTGTTACCACACGAGATGCCTCTAAAACAACAGCCTGCAGAGAAATCTAAATTAGTCTGAGCGAATGACTTGCTGTTGTCACTTATGTGCTGTTGAGCTCTGCTACTTGAACCTCCCAGGCCAGCAGTCTCTGTGGGGAGAGAGAAGGGCTGCCTGCGGCAAGCACTGCCCAGTCATTTCTTCACAAGATCCCTCGTGCGGAGAGTGAGCACAGCCATACGCGGTGGAAGCTGTGAGCAACAGATCTGTTTTGGGAGAGAGTGTGCTACCAGACCAAGTCACAGAGACAGGGATGGGCAAGACCAGCGAGTTGGCCATACAGCCTGGGTTTTGTTCAATTTGTACCACGTCGGCTATTTCATGTTGCTCTTCTCATGCCCAGACTTGAGCAAGAACAATTGCCCTCAAACCTCACTCTACTGTACTATCTAAAAGGCTGGCACCAGGGTTTCCCCTACCACATTCCAAACACTGTTCCCAGAGAGACTGGTGGCACTCCTAATGCACAATATGGTACACTGGTACACTCTCTCACTGACCACAACAGCAGGAGGATGGCTATACTTCAGATACTTTTCTTTCTTTAATCTTTAAAAAATAATTTTTATTTATTTATTTGTAACAGAGAGGGGCAGAGAGAGAGAGAATGGGCATGCTAGGGCCACTAGCCACTGCAAACAAACTGCAGGCACATGTGCCACCTTTGTGCATCTGGCTTACATGGGTCCTAGGGAATCAAACCTGGGTCCTTAGGTTTCTCAGGCAAGTGACTTAACCCCTAAGCCACTTAGATACTTTTCTTGACAAGCACACTACCCTGACATGTAGGGAGCTTTCACTGTGAGAGAATAATGGGTCTACTATCCTAAGGCCACCTGTGGTTTGTTCAGGAACAATTGGAGGGGGAATACAGAGAGAAGCTGTCTGTATTAAGGTATGCGCACATGCAGATTTATAGGGGAGTGAAAAAGCCTCACTGCCTAGAAGTAGAACCATGGGCTGTGATGACTTCAGTTTTACCTTACTAACCCTCATAAGTCACCACACAGAGGAGTCTTTCAGAGTCTCTGTCATGTCTGGTTCTGGAAGGAACCTATATGGGATGTTACCCCCAAGTGGCCAAGAACATTGCAACAGAGCAATATTCTGATTCTTTTTATTACAGCTCTCCCACATGTGACAGGAGTCCCAGGTTTTATAGATTTATACAAGTGCATGGTATGAGGCCTGTATTTGCCGGCTGGGTTGCTAAGTCTTTAGTGCAGTAGATATCAGTATATGCATATATGTTATATGCTGGAGCGCGTCGGGCTGGGAGAAGGCTCAGCAAGTAAGAACATTTGCTACATTAAGCAGTAAGGCCCGAGTCTGATCCTCAGTGTACACACACGAACAAATGAATGTGGCTATACATGCCTGAAACCCCCTGCTGAGGTGAGTGGGGACAGGAGACTGCAAAGGGTCACTGGTTACCCAGTGGGACCTTTTCAAAAAATAGTGAGCCGGGTGTGGTGGTGCACACCTTTAACCCCAGCACTTGGGAGGCAGAGATAGGAGGATCGCCATGACTTCAAGGTCACCCTGAGACTACATAGTGAATTCCAGGTCAGCCTGGACCACAGTAAGACCCTACCTAGATGTGGTGGTTTGACTCAAGTGTCCTCCATAAACCTATATGTTTGAATTAATGCCCCCTGAAGCAGTGTATTACTGGGGGTGGGCATATGGGTGTTATAGCCAGCTTCCTCTTGCCAGTGTTTGGTACACTCTCCTGTTGCTGTTGTGCATCTGATGTTGCCCAGTCTGCTCATCCATCATTTTCCCCTGCCATCATGGCGCTTACCCTCGAGTCTATGACAAAATAAATCTTTTCTCACCAAGCTGCTCTTGGTCAGGTGTTTTCTGCCAGCAATGTGACCTGACTGTAACACTAGAAAAGCAAAACAAAACAACAACAAAAACAGTGAGAGCTCTTGCTTTAGAGAAAGGCCCTCTCTCCAGGAAATAAAGTGGAAGAATGTTAAGATGCCTGGTATTCTTCTCTGTCGTCAGCAAATATGCACCTGGGTTTATGGTTTATGGGATGCACACACACATGCATACACCACACACAGATAGAGAGAAGATGCATCATATGCAGAGCGCAGTAGGACATTAGCACACTGTGCTGAGATATGCACTGTTTTACATTATGAGAGAAACATTGTACCCTCCACAACAACACACTCCCTCAAGTACCGTGGAACATGGTACATGTATTTTGTTTTCTTTCTATAATTTTTAACAACAGCAATAATACCATACATAATAAATGACTTTGTCCAAAATAGTAAGTACAATTATATTACATAGTAAATGTTACCATTTATAGCACTCATCTACAATGCATATAGTATATCTAGTAAAATATGACACACCTCGTTCCTTGAATTGAAGCAATGACAACTTACCTAGTTATACTATGAGAATTATGTTTATTCTTGGGCTACAGAGATGTCTTAGTGGTTAAGTTGCTTGCCTATGAAGCCCAAGGACCCAGGTTTGATCCACCAGTACCCATATAAGCTAGATGCACAAGGTGGTGTATGCATCTGGAGTTTGTTTGCAGTGGTTGGATGCCGTGGCACACCCATTTTCTCCCTCTCCTCACTCTCTCATAAGTAAAATTAATTTTTTTTTTTTTGGTTTTTCGAGGAAGGGTCTCACTCTAGCCCAGGCTGACCTGGAATTCACTATGGAGTCTCAGGGTGAACTCATGGTGATCCCTTACCTCTGCCTCCTGAGTGCTGGGATTAAAGGCATGCACCACCACACCCAGCTTAAATAAAGTATTTTTTGAAACAGAACTATGGGCTGGAGAGATGGTTCAGAGGTTAAGGAACTTACCTGCAACGCCTAGGGCCTCATGTCTCATGTTCACCTTTCCAGGTCACCAGGTGACACAAGCATACAAGGTCGCACATGCACACAAAGTGGCTTACGTGTCCGGAGTTCAAATGCAGCAGCTAGAAACCTTGACACGCCAATTCTCTCTCTCTCTCTTGCTGTCTCATAAAAAGTATTATGTCTGTTTCCATTAGCATTTCTAGTTTGGTGTTGCCAAGCTACATCACAGCATGATCACCATACTACTCTCTCACCACCCAAAGGACTATGATGCACTGTGTGCAGTGCCAGCCCTCAGATTGCATGGATTTGAGTCACAGCTCCACAATTATTCCTTGTGTCTTTTATTTGTCCAAATACCTGATGGTGCTCCACTTTGATTTTCTCCCCTGACTTTGATAATCCCATCTCAAAGTGCTGCTCTGGTTTAAACAAGAACTTTCCATCAGGTAGTGATCAAGTTGCTCAGGATGCGTTGGTGAGCTCAGTAATTGGAGATCACTGTTTTAACTATACTGCATTTACTTTAATACTCCATACCCATTCTGGAGACCATAATGTGCACACCAGCAGACTACTTGCATACGGCGCCACTATATACTGTGCTGTAAGTTACTTAAGCCAATTTTGTAACTGAAAAACACGCCTTGATGCCCTGGCTTCTCTCTCCCTTCTGTCTGGGTGCCTCACACCGCCTTTGCCATAGAGCTAGAGAACAATTGGCTTAGAAAGTGTTCTTAACTCTTTGGGGAGTCAAGTATTCCTTAGAAGATCTTATGAAAGCTACAGATCTCCAGAAACATGAGACATTATTCTGCACAATTTCAGGGGCTTCAAGAACATGGGAACTATTTTTTACAAATATACATCTCAAAGCCTCAGCCCTGATTGACCAAGTCAAACTGGTCCCAGGGTTTATTCAGCCTGTGGGGTGTAAGAATTTGGTGAGCAAGAGGTGAGAGAACACGACAGGGTGGGGAGAAAAGGTCTGTTGGGGAAGATGAGGAAGGGATAAACCTAACTTACAAATTTGTATCAGTGGTTGAATTCTTTCTTAAATTTTTATTTATTTATTTGCAAGTAGAGAGATGTAGAAAGAGAACGAGGATGGCTATGCCACAGGGCCTCGCGTCGCTGTAAACCAACTCCAAACAAGGCCCTGCTTTGGGAACCTGACTTTATGTGGGTACTGAGGAATCAAACCCAGGCCTTCAGGCTTTGGAAGCAAGTGCCCATTTAAAGCCGGATGTACAAAGTGGTGCATGTGTCTGGAGTTCGTTTGCAGTGGTTGGAGACCCTGGTATGCCCATACACACTCTCTCATGTACACTTGCTCCCTCTCATGAGATCCTTGCCAATAAATAATAAAAGCATTTAAAGACAAAAGATCTCTTTGCTTCCCACACAGGTGGGAACACAGAACCACTCACTCATGTCAACCAGCAGAATTATGCTCTATGCCAACTCTCCCAGGCAGCTCACCCACTGACCCAGACAAGAAAACCAAGGCTTAAGGGCACAGTTATGTAAGAAGATGGCACAGCTAGGAGAGCCCAACGCCAGGACAGCAGCCTCGCAGACCATCTATACTCTGTGTGGCACTGAGGAACTGCTTGAAAAGTATGTCATGTACATATACAAGTACAAAAAGCTATGAAAGAAAATGTGTATTCCCATAGCCCTAAAGCATGGCCAGAGAAATGCAAAGGAGGTGATGGGTGAGGAGGGAGACCAGAAGAGAAGAAGGGCTAGAACACAATGTTAAATTTCTGTAAGAGTGGGGTGGGGGACAGCTCAGCCAGTGAAGCATGAGAGCCAAATTCAGTCCCCAGGGCCTATGTACAAATGCCAGGTATGGTGGCACAAGCTTATCATCCCAATGCTGGGGAGGGAGAAACGGGAGGACCCATGAGGCTCAGGGTCCAGTTAGTCTAGCTTAGTGAATGAGTTCCAGGCTAATGAGACACCCTGTCTCAAAAAGAAAAATGTGCCTCCACATGCACATGCATATATAGATGCATGTATGCCCATGTACACACACATGCAGATGTGCACATCCATACAAACATGCCCTCACACACATGAACATGCACACACAGAAGAAAATGTTTATAGTTGGGGAAGCTGAGTGTCCCACCTCCCCCATGAAGGCACAGCAGTCTGGGTTTCTTCTTGGCACCCACTGCAGTCAGGTGAACAGAAGAACAGATCCCAGAGTTTATTACTCTTTCATTAGGACACAGGTTCTATTAGCTCAGAGCTCCAACCTAATGGTCCATTTAACCTTATCACCTCCCCAATGTTCCTGTCTCCAATACAAGCCCATGAGACTTTTAAGTATCTCATATGTGAATGCTAATAAGGGAGAAATGCACAATCAGCAAGAAGAATTCTTACCTGAGCACACTCTTTTTCTCTCTGCACACCCACATCTTTCCAGACCTGTTCAGTAGCATCAGTCCCCTCACTCAGTATGTCTCCATGATCATGCATGTGCATCTAGTGATTGCACTTATCTCAAAGTTACTTTGACATCAGTGGACTAATAACCTAATAATGATTAAAAGGTGCTGGGTGTGGTGATGCACACCTGTAATCACAGCAGTTGGGAGACAGAGGATCACTGTGAATTTGAGGCCAGTCTCAGATTACAGAATGAGTTCCAGGTCAGCCTGGGCCAGAGTGAAACCCTACCTCGAAAAACAAAACAAAAGTAAATAAAGTAAAATAAAATAATGGTAATGGGGCTGTTGAAATGGCTCAGTGGGTGAAGGTACTTGTAAGCCTGCTGACTCAAGTTCAATTCCCCAGTACCCACACAAAGCCAGATGCAAAGGGGGCACAAATGCCAGGTATGGTGGCACAAGCTTATCATCCCAATGCTGGGGAGGGAGAAATAGGAGGACCCATGAGGCTCAGGGTCCAGTTAGACTAGCTTAGTGAATGAGTTCCAGGCTAATGAGACACCCTGCCTCAAAAAGAAAAGGGGTATCTGTGATACCAACATGCCTATGTCAATGGGAGGCTCATCCAGGAAAATCTGGAAGCTCATGGGCCAGCTAGACTGGCACACGTGGGAACCAAACAAGAGAGATCCTGTCACAGAAAAGGAGGGTGGTCCAGATAAGAAGGTCACACTTGTGCACTAGTGGTACACAGCCTCTGCGAGCAATCAGCTGCTCTCTAATCAGACAAGAAGCCTGCTCAGTGGGAGAGAATTCATAAGTGGTACCAAGTCAGAGTCCCATGGCAAAAAACTCATAGATGCCAGAGAAGTCCCCACTGCTCTCTAGAGAAAAAGAGTGGGTTTGTACATCAAAAAGTCCCTCAAAGAACTTTGCATGCCCCATTGACAAAAGCTGCTCTCACTCTTACTTGGAGAATCTGTTTTATTTCACAGATGGTGAAGAAAATGGAGGAGAGTCGAGGTCCATCGGTAGGACAAGAAGCTGTCTGCCCACCATGACACACGCCACCTCTACCACATCTCCTGGTTGGAGAGACGTAGAAGAGTGAAGCCCTGTGCGAGAAGTTCAGACTTATGGCTTTGGCATGATTGAGGATGGAAGGGGAACTGGTGTGTGATTTTTTTTTTAAATATTTATTTGTATTTTAAAATTTTATTAATTTACTTATTTGAGAGAGAGAGAGAGAGAGAGAGAGAGAGAAACAGAGAGAGAAAAGAGAGAATGGGTGTGCCAGCCTCTGCAAATGAACTCCAGACGCATGCACCCCCTTGTGATTTGGCTTACATGAATAACTGGAGCAAAATAGCGTGAATTCAACAGTGATGCTTTGACTTCATGACAGAATCTCTTACATGGACACTGCCTACAATATATTTATCTCACCACATGCTTATGAACCTGGCTTTCCTGATCTCCAAACCACACCCCCCATTTCCAGCTCAGGAGAATAAAAATACCACCCTCCCACAAAATCTACGAAACCTGTGTGGTCTCCATTCTCCCTGTTTCCTTTCTGAAGCATCCCTGTCCTGGTAGAAGCATCACTTCCGCTTCCTTAGCTGCTGAGTCATCTCCACACACTGTCACAGCCAGTCTGCTTTTATAAACCCCACACACCAGCTCAGACTTGGCTCTGGCTCTGGCTCGCGCCCCTCCCCCTCATGGTCCTGGCCCCGCCCTCTCCATAGGAGCGTTCCATGCAGAGATACCCCTGAATGATTCCACTGTCAGAGTCCTTCCTCTGCATTTGCTTATAATGTATCAGAATGCCACCAAGCATGTTGGCAGCTATACTGACAGGACAGGACATGAAGCATTGGCTTTCTTGCAAAACCTAGGTTCTGGGCTGGAGAGACAGCTTAGCAGTTCAGGAGCTTACCTGTGAAGCCTAAGGATCCAGGTTTTATTCCTCATTAGCCACGTAAAGCCAAATGCACAAGGTAGCACATGTGGCTGGAGTCTGCAGTGGCTGGAGGCCCTGGCGCGCCCATCCTCCCTCTAGCTCTCTCTCCCTCTCTCGTTCTTTCTCTCTCTCAAGTAAATAAATATTTTTTTTTTAATGTTCTTGTCGGGGGCTGGGGGAGATGGCTTGGTGGTTAAGCGCTTGCCTGTGAAGCCTAGGCTCGATTCCCCAGGACCCATGTTTGCCAGATGCACAAGGGGGGCACGTGTCTGGAGTTCATTCACAGTGGCTGGAGGCCCTGGCGCTCCCGTTCTCTCTATATATAAATCTGCCTCTTTCTTTCTCTGTCTGTGGCTCTCAAATAAATGAATAAAAATGAACAAAAATTAAAAAAAATTCTTGTTGGGCATGGTGGCCCAGCCTTTAATTCTAGCACTTAGGAGGCAGAGGTAGGAGGATCCCCATGAGTTCAAGGCCACCCTGAGACCACATAGTGAATTCCAGGTCAGCCTGGCCTAAAATGAGACCCTACCTTTTAAAACCAAAAACTAAAATAAAAATGTTCTTGTCCACCTGCTACACCAGCTTCCGAAGGACAAACTCTTCTGCGCCCTTCCCATTTGCTTCATTTTCCCAGCCACAAGGTACAACAATGTTGCCTGAGGACACTAGAAAGAGAGGCGCGGGGGAGGGATGGAGCACAGAGGAAGGGCCGCCATCCCTTCTGTCTTTCACCCAGGGCGGCCCCTCTCCCACCGGCCTTGCCTCTCATCTGGTCCGTCCCTTCACTTCCACAGCTACCGCCCTCTGTGGCACCACCTTCCGAGCCAGCCTGTACATGGGGCTACCGCCCTGTCTTTTGTGGCGGACAGGACGTGCAGTCGTTCTTTGTGGCAAACAGGTAGGAATTATGGCCCCGGTTTTTGTGGTTTATTAATGGAGTTGTTTAAGTTTTTGAAACTTACCTAAAATGTGGCCGTATTAGTTTTGTGTAACTATGACTAAAATATCTGACAAAAGCAACATCTTTTTGTTTTATTTTTATTGATTTATGAAAGGGGAGGGGGAGGGAAAGGGGATGGGCATGCCAGGGCCTTTAGCTGCTGTGAAGGAACTCCAGACTCATGCACTACCATGCACATCTGGCTTATGTAGGTTCCAGGGAACCAAACCATGGTCATTAGGCTTTGCAGGCAAGCACCTTAGCCACTAAGCAATCTCTCTAATCCCTGAAAAAAGCAGCGTGAGGAGAAGGATTTAGTTTGGCTCTTGGTTTCAAATGCTTGAGTCTGGAGTTCTCATTGATTCTCTGCTCTGGTTAAGTAGAACACTGTGGCCCTGGGAGCTTAGGGAAAAGGAGGCGGCCGCCTTAGAAAGGACCGGAAGCAGAGAAAGAGCCCTGAGGACCAGGGACAACTATCATGGGCAATCCCCAGCTACCCACATCCACCAGCCAGAGCTCACCCACTGAAGTTTCTCCAGTATCCCAATACAGTGCCACCATGTGGGGTCAAAGCATCTAATACCTGAATCTGTGGGGGACAGTCTGTAGTCAATCCCTAACAACAGTCTTCTCTCTCATAATGAAAGGCTTCCTTAAAGACAATCTTAGGGAGGGAGATCATAGTGGTAAAAGGTCAAATAATGCCTGCTACACAGGAAACACTCACAGCTACGACCCACTATTTGAAGTGACAATGTAAATCCTATACAATAGAAATAAGTGTTGGGGCTAGTGAGATGGCTCAATGGTTAAGGTGCTTGCCTGCAAAGCCTAACAACCCAGATTCAATTCCCCAGTATCCACATAAAGCCAGATGCACAAAGTGGCACATGCATCTGGAGTTTGTTTACAGGACCTGGAGGTCCTGGTGGGTTCTTTCTTTCTTTCTTTCTTTCTTTCTTTCTTTCTTTCTTTCTTTCTTTCTTTCTTTCTTTCTGTCTCTCTCTCTCCTCCCTCCCTCCCTCTCTCTCTCTCTCTCTCTCTCGCCTATCATTCTCTGCTTGCAAACAAATAAATAATTTTTAAAGAGAAAAACATGTTGCCAACAGACATCTTGGCTTATTTCACAACTCTCTTCCAAATCTTCATGGCTCCCCATGTCCAGGAAAGGGAGCTCTAAACTCCTCAGCTGTCTTCTCTGGCTCCCAGGGCCCACCCTCCCAGGGCTCTTGTGAGGCTAGCTCAGAGCTTCCCAATTCCCCCTGCCTACACAGTGGAGTGTGAGCAGAGAAGTCCTCTGGGGAGCCTCACACTGCTCCTTCCAAGTCTCAAATAAAAGTTCCCAACCGCATGGCTGGCACTACAGTGAAGGCTGCTGGCCCTGGGGCTGTGTTGGGAAGCCATTTTGGTGAAAGCATGTGGCAAGGGGCCTGACCAGCACCATGCAACTTGCCCTAATGAATTGCAGTTGAGGGTGCCTCGTGGTTACAGAAGGAATGAAATTATGCTAAGATCTGTTGAGGAAGTCTGCTGGCATGGGGGAAGGTGACAGGTACTATTATTCTTGAAAATAAAAAGGCCTTTGGAAGAAAACTCAACCCAACCGAATTAAAGTGCAAACCTTTATTTGTAAACTCCTAAGATTATGGGTTAGAATTAATTTGAGTTGAGCCCTTTCCAGTCACCAGTAACCTAACGCTTAGGAGCATTTTGCAATCATGACTCAGTAACTCCTTCAGAACACAGCTCCCAAGCATGATGGGAATTAAAGAGCAGATTTGGTAAATAGTTGAAATTGCTACTTTAAAATTAACTTGGCTCATTTGCTTGCTAGTTGCCTTAACTTTATGGGAGTTGGAGCTTTTTCTGGAATCCTATAGATTACTCAATGCATCACTTAAAGAATTCACTTGGAGAAATAATGTGTGGGACTATATATATATCCATGCTGCAAACATTGGTGGACAATAGTAATAGAAAGAAAGGAAAGAATAGATGACGTGAAATTGGCCATCGATACTTGAAAAGTCCATGACTAAACTCCAAAATTTCACTGAGGATAGATGTATTTAGTTCTATTGTACCCAATTGAGTATTTTAATTCACACTTTGCACAATTCACTTCTTTAAAGAGTATAATTCAAAAGCTTTTTGTATAAACCCTCACCACAATCTAATTTTAGAACATTTTCATCACCCCAACAAGAAACCTTATAACCATGAGCCGTTGGTCCCTTTTCCCCATCCTTCCATCTCAGATCCCAGACTTTGGCCACCACTAATCTATTTTCTGTCTCTATTGATTATTATTATTATTGATATTGTGAGTATTTCAAAAAGATGGAGTCGTGTGCTATGTGACGTCTTATGTTTCATGTCTTTCATTTAGCAGCATCTCCAAATTCCATCCATATCATAGCTTTTATCAACATTTCTTCCTTTTAAGACTATTTTGTTTACTTATTTGGTAGAGAAGAATAGGCAGACAGGGAGAGAATGGGCACCCCTGGTCCTCTAGCTACTGCAAAGGAACTTCAGATATATGTACCACCTGTGTATCTGTGTTCACATGGGTACTAAAGAATTGAACCTGGGTCTTTTGACTTTATAGGAAAGTGCCTTGACCACTAAGCCATGCTGAATAATATTCCATTGTATGACAAGCACACACATCCATGCATTAGTTCGTGGACATATGTGTGCTATTGTAACTTTTTGGCTGTTACAAATAATAACGCTGTTATGAAGTCTCACAGCATGAACACATGCTTTCACTAGATATAAAAGTGCCAGGTCATATTCCAACATCATATTTCATGTTTTGAGAAACTACCACTGTATTTGATGGGGAATCTTGGCTGTTGATTTAACAAGAATTAGAATCACCAAGGAAACAAATCCCTGGACATGTCTGGGAGGGAGTAGATTATAGATTAGGTTAATTGAGGTTTTAAGACCCACCCTAGATGTGAACCACACCCACCCTCAATGAAGGTCTTGGCCTACATAAAAGGGCAAAAGCAAGATGTGTACCAGCTCTCCTCCTCCTGCTGCCTGACCACACAGGCAAGGTCACCAGCCAGCTCTTTCTGTTGTTGTGTTGTTTTCTTTTGGTTTAATTTTCCAGGTAGGGTCTCACTCTAGCCCAGGCTGACCTGGAATTCCCTATGCAGTTTCAGGCCGGCCTCAAACTCACAGCGATCTTCCTACCTTGACATCCCAAATGCTGGGATTAAAGGTGTGTTCCACCACGCCCAACTTGCCAGCCATCTCTTGCTCCTGCCTCCACACCTTCCCCCCTGGGTCGACTGTGATCCCCTCAAATGGGTCAAAGAAAACCCTTTCTTCCTTAAATTGATCTTGTCAGGAATTAAAACAATTTTTTTGCTACAACAAGAAATATCAATACAGCCACCAATTTGTTTTCCAGAGTGATTGGGCCATGTCACATGAATGAGTTCTGTCTGGTTCCACATCCTTTCCTATGTCTGACCTGTCCTTTATTATAATCAACCTAGGAACTATAAAGTAGCATTTCACTGTGCCTTTGATTGGCAGGTTCCTCATGACTAATGACCGGGAACACTTTTTATGTTTGTTGGCCATTTGTATTTTTTTGAGAGAGAGAGATTCTTTATTCATTTAAAGAAAACTCAGTCATTTCTCTTTTTAATGTTGAATTGTGGTCAATTTTGTCTATCCCAGATATAACCTCCTACTCAGATTTATAAATGCACTTTCCCATATTTTAGGTTTCTTGGTTTTATCTGTTTGCTTCCCTGTGGAGCTATCTGTGATAGAGATGTCTCACTTTGTGCTGAACACTTACAAAAATGTCTAAAGTATATTCTAAAAAATACTTTCTTATACTCTTGGCTGTTTCCAGAACTTTCAGATCTTATGTGTCTGCAATTGACTTTCCTATCTTCCTTTCCTTTCCTCAGATTGGCCTATGTGTACAACTTTTCCATGCAAACACCCGACATGTGAAGGCATACACCAACTAACCCACCATCTTCCTGCCCAGGTTCTGCTAAGCACAGAAAAACATTCTTTTACCCTCTAGAGTATGTCCTTGAACTTGTGCCACCCTGGCCCATGGACCCTGCACACCTTCCTCATATCACTTTCTCACTTACAAATTCTTTCAGCAGCCTCGTTGTTACCTTGCCTTTATTTGGGTCCCACCAAATGTGAGATCACTGACCCTTCTTCTACAGCTGCAGGACACTGGACTTCTGGGAACAAAACCAGTTCTAAAGCCACACTTCCTGAGCTCACATCTTGATTATGTATTCTCTTGTAAAACTATTTTGTTATTTATTTATTTATTTATTTGAAAGAGAGAGAGAGAGATTATTATTGCATCAGGGACTCCAGCCACTGCAGAGAAACTCCAGATGTATGTGTCACTTTGGGCATCTGGTGTTGGCTCTGGGGAACTGAGGCTGTCAGGCTTTGCAACAGCCTCCCTATTTCTCCACATTTTATTATAAGATGTGGAATGACAATGGTTCTTTCCTTATCAGCACTTTAGATGCTGTTATATGAAATAATCATCAAGTACATGCTAATATAACAATCATTAATGATTTACCATTCATTCAAACTTTTCCAAGGCTTAAGAAAAGAAAAACAAAAAACACCAATGTGGGCTGGAGAGATGGCTTAGAGGTTAAGGCACTTGAGAAACTTAAGGACCCAGGCTTGAGTCCTCAGAACCCATATAAGCCAGAGGCACAAGGTGGCACATGCTTCTGGAGTTTGTTTGCAGTAGCTGGATGACCTGGTGCATTCTCTCTCTTTCTCTATGCCTTTTCCTCTCTCTCTCTCTCTGTCCCTCTCTGTCTCTCAAATAAATAAATAAAATATTTTTTTAAAGTGATAGAAAAATTCCACCTGGGCATGGTGGTGCACACCTTTAATCCCAACACTTGGGAGGATCTCTGTGAGTTCAAGGCCACCCTGAGACTACAGAGTGAATTTCAGGTCAGCCTGGACTAGGGTGAAGCCCTACCTTGAAAAACAAAAATACAACAACAACAACACAAAAAAAGAAAAATAAAGAAAAGAAAAACCCATGGAATAAAGTTGACATACACTGCATAATATGCTCCATGATCTCAGATGTAAGCTGAGAAGAAACTGCTCAGACCCCTTGTTACACTCTTAGCTTAGCTCTTTGGGTTTCACACTGTGACCCTGACATTAAAATTGTAATATGCAGTTATTAAAAAAAAAAAACCTCTTCATTGACAACTTTTATTCATATACACAATGTGTCCTGATCATAATCCGTTCCTACCACCCTGCTTTATCCTCCCTTCACTGAATCCCTTCTTTCCAACTAGTCTCTCTTCTATTTTGATGTCATCATTTTCCCTCCTATGATGCACATGTTGTGCAGGTAGAGTCAGCCACTGTGAGGCCAAGAATATCATGGCTGCTTTGTGTTTGAAAGACCGTGTAGTAAGCACTTCTCCCTTCCTTTGCCTTTTGTATTCTTTCTGTCACCTTTTTTGCAATGGTTCCTTGAGCCTTGAAGATGTCAGAGGTGTCTCACTTAATGCTAACCGCTTACATTTATTTATTTATTTGCACGTAGAGACAGACACAGAGAAAGAGAGAGAAAATGGGCGGGGGGGAGAAAATGTACCTCTAACTCCATGTACACGCTCTGCCTTGTGCACCTGGCTTTCCGTGGGTACTGGGGAATCTGAACTCCAGTCCTTAGGTTTTGCGGGTAAGCGCCTAAGTGCTGGGCCGTCTCTCCAGTCCACTGTCACTTCGCAGCACTTTGATGAGTGCTGCGTCTCCCCAGCGGTCGCTGCCATGAGATGTGCTTCCTTTCTAAGTACGAGTGCTCCTCTCCCCACGGGGCAGAGCCTAAGCACGTCCCATGCTCGGCCCACCTTTGTTCTCTCAAAACACCTTGGAAAGGGAGTCATCAGCTCTGTCCAACTTCATAGCTGAGATAAATGAGAGCCCTGGTCACTGTCTAAGTTCACACAGATAGACAGTGAAGAAAGCTGGACATAGTCCCAAGTCTTTTAGACACCAAGTCATAAGCTCTTGGCCCTGTCTCTGGAAGTTTCTGAAGAGGTGTCCCACAGACAGACATTCTTAAAGTCAGCCTGGGAAGGAATTTCAAGTGCTCATTTTATGTTTATAATTCCCTGAACTGGATACAGCTTCCATCTGGGAAGTCTTCATATTGTTAACCAAACATCTAAAAATTCCTGAGGTGAGGCCATCTCAGATGCAGTTCCTCAAGGTTCCTGCACAGCAGAAACCTCTCTCCTGGGGGGTGTCCTCCTTGTGTTAGTGGGATTCAGGCTGATGAATTCACTTAGTCTTAGACTCAACTTTCTTCTTAACACACACCTTGAGGGACCAGCTCATGGAGGTATGGTGGGGGAACACAAGGGTCCCTTCCCTGTCAGAAATGACTAGGCATGTGGGCATCATTGAGGGACTCAGGGCTGCCACCTTAACCTGCTAAAGCGGCACTTTCCTTACTGTGAGCACAGGAGGTCCTCATTATCTGGAGATAATTGGTAGCTACTTACGTGAACCCATCAAAAATAAGGACTGCATTTTAAAATAAACTACAAAAATCCCAGTTATTTAGAGTTTTAACTTGAAAACAAAGTTGGCAATTATATAAACAGGCTTATTTTATTTAATATTTAAAAGTACAAGGACTAAAAGTTTCCTCTCTCATAAAATATACATGAGTTGAGTGTGTTTTCAGTTGTGACAAAAAAAAATACATACTGGCAAAATTCAATTTGCCTTGAAATTCTGCCACATTGTCACAAGTTTGTCTGTGACTTCCTCTTTCTCCCTCAAAATTATTCAAGAATTTCACAAATTTTCCTGAGGGCCTCCATGAATTTTTTTTTCACTTCAAACAATGCTTCTTCAAAGTGTAGCCTTCAGTGTGGTTGAGCAGTCTTGGGTTTAACCCTGCCCCACTGAGCCATGTCTTCTAACACGACTTCTTCAGTTTCCAGGGATGCTCAGATCTCTTGCGTTCTTTTGAAAGTTTCACAAAGTTTAGCAGTGTAAGATGCATGCCTTTGTTCCTTTATTTTACAGACATAATTTTGGTATTTCTGTTTGTGACTCTGCTGAAACGGCTGCTGAAAGAGCCCATCCCTACTGTCTGCTTTTCCAAATTCTAGGCACAGAGACCCATTTTAGCCTTGGGGAGCATGGGGGGCCTTTGTACATAACGATGGCTACAGAGGCTGGAGAAATGACTTGGCAGTTAAGGCACTTGCCTAAAGACAAGAGTTCAATTCCCCAGTACCCATGTAAGGCAGATACACAAGGTGGTGCATGTGCCTGAAGTTTATTTGCAGTGGCTGAAGGCCCTGTGCCCTCATTCTCTCTTTCTCCTCTCTCACTCTCTTTATCTCTCTCAAATAAATAAATATCTAAAAATAAAAAAGAATCTAATGATAGCTGAAATATGAACTTGTGGCCATAAATGAGAAAACCCAGATGAACTACGGCCAGCATCACCACTCACCATCTTTCCTTCATCTCTCCTGTTTGGTCCTCCCTCGCTTTATACCAGCCTCATCATTCTGCTTTATTCCTTCCCAAACCTGGTATCTGTCCTTTGTTTTTTTTCCATCCTGAACATTGTTCCCATAGATGATTCTCACCCTGTGTTTCAGTTCAGAATCAGCTCCATGACCAGATTCCCTGCTGGCCAGTCTACTTGGAGTACCAACTTCCTCCCAATCACTTGTTGACACTCCTTACCATCCATCTCTATAACAACAGCCAATAAAATAAATGGGTTGGAGAGATGGATTAGCAGTTAAGGGTGCTTTCCTGCAAAGCCAAAGGATTCAGTTTTAATTCCCAGTACTCAAATAAAGTCAGATACACAAGGTGATGGATGTATCCAGAGTTCGTTTGCAGTGGCTAGAGGCCTTGGTGCATCCAATCTCTCTCTCAAATAAATAAATAAAAATAAAGTAAGTGGGGATTGCTTTGTATTTCTATCTGTGCATCCAGGATGTGTTTTAGAGCAAGAACCCTGTTGCATTCTTTAAACCTGCCAAGCATTTTCTTCAGTTATTGTTACTGGTGGGAAGATACATTTCACAAATTGCAAAGAAAATGGACTCCTCCTGATGTAAATGATTTAATCAGAGTTCATTCTTAGAGTCATTATGGGGCAATCTTTGTTTCATCCTAACACACAGGAACCAACTAAGGCATCTTATTCTGTTGGAAGACTTCACAGGAAACCTCCAAGATCAGAGGTCAAATGCAAAGGAAGTTATTAATTTGTGTACCTTCCTCCCATCTAAGAATTTCTGTCTCATTTGAATTTAACTTCTTCTTTTTCCCACAGGAGGGCAAGACAAGTGGGAGAAGTGAGATGGAGACTTGCTTAGCCATGGCTTTTGTCAACTTCTGCTTCATGACCTCAACGACTGCTGAAAGAGCCCATTGCCACTACTTCCAGAAAGGCTTAGAAAACTTAGAGATATCATGAAGGATTTTCCCTTTTGTTGCTGTTTTTCACTGTAATTCCTGCTCTATACTATATGGTCCAAGACAGATTCCGATTGGTGCCAGAAAAAAGATCGTCCCTATGTCCTTGAAACAAAAGAATGGCAAAACTAAACAAGATACAGAAAGATCAGGGATCCGTGTTTTCCATTGCTAAGATCTCAGAAACCCATAAAAAGTGGTTGTTTTATGGGAACACTTAGCAAGACATTGCCCAAGCCTATTTTAAAGGCTGGAAGTGCTTTGACATATGGCAATCATTATATGTTCCCTGCCTGTCCATCTTGCACAATCCTTTCTTCTTCCCTCCCCCAAGGAAAGCATTTCAGAGACCCTGACTTTACTATATTTTACAGGAAACACTTAGCAGTGAGGAAGACTCCGAAACTGGTTCAAGAAGAGCTGGGTCCAGGGCTCCTGGATGGCCGGAGCGTAGTGTCTCAAGATGGAAGCCTTGGGGCGAAGCTGTTTTCCATTACAAGGGGTTGTGGGGGCATACATTTCTTCACTGAGGTTTTTCCTTAGGAAAAGGTTTCATGACTTGAATGTTCTCAGCAGAAAAGTAGGACACACTGTGCTGTTTGGCCTAACCCAAGAAACGGGAGGCTATGTGGCACCATGGCCCTCCTAGGATGTAGTGAGGTTTCCTAAAAATTAAGATGATGGAAATAAGAAAAAATAAAAACAAGTCAAGGTGAACTGTTTTGTCCCTGTGTCATGTTCAAAGACACACAGTGTTCCTCAGAACCAGCATGTTTCACATCAGGGGCCCTGAGCTCTGGACAGACAGGTGGACAAACCCCCACATCCCTCCCCATCCTAACAGCCAAACACATGGCAAAACACACCCCCACTGTGCTCTTGGAAAAACCGTCCCCAAGGCTGCTTTGATGTGGTTCTTCATAGGAAAGTCATCCAAAATGTCCCAAAGAATAAAAATAGTTGAGTCCAACTGTATAAGGTGGCATAGCCCAGACTCTCCAGACCATATTCTTAACATTCCTTCTTGATCATGGCCTGAGCCAGGGTGAATTGAGACCCACAAGAAACACATGATACCCACTTTACATTTGCCATCTGTCGATAAAACCTGTGCTCTGAACAAAACCCCTGGATAGAAATTCATGTGGACTTTTGTTTTCCCAAAATGTGAAGAGTTTCTATTAAAAGAATGTGCTTAACATCTTTCATTTTCTGCTGGTAGAAGTGTAAAATCTGTACTTTCTGGATGTCACAATAGCTTTTGGAAAAAAAAGTATGCATCTTTTGGACTCAATAATTCTCCTTCTTGCATGTCTCCTAAGCATGTCTAACTGGAGGGAGGGTCTCATTTCCTGTCAAATTTGGGCTTCCAAAAGTAAAATAAATTCAACTCCAAAAACATCAAATCGTAACAGACTGCTCATGTGAAACCTTGTAGGGAGATGGTACCCAGCACGCAGCAAAGCTGACAACGAACCCTTCTTCAGGGATGGGGCTTTACCCCGCCACAGTGGCTCACATATGAAGCTCTCAAGTAAAATACGCTATGTCTTCATTCTTCTGCCTGTTTCCCTGTGTTTTCAACTTGTTTTTATTTGGGGAGGAGGGATGTTAATATATCGTTTCCTTCTTTTCTTCCTCATCTTTCTCTTCCACTTCCTTCTTCTTCTCATTCTTCATTTTACCTATTTGCCTCTTAGTCATAATCAAATAGCAAAAATCTTAGAATGCAAGGTAGAATAAAAGGATATGAATGTGCATAATAATGTATTCACAAAGGATTTAAGACGTATGCAGTATAATACTAAAAACAGAGAGAAACTAACCGTCTTTTAAGCAAGAATTGTTTGAATAAATTACAGTGAATTCTTATGACTGAAATGTTTTTCTGTTTCCAAAAAATTATGTTTTCAAGTGATTTTCATTACTTGGAAATGTAATGGTATATTAAGTGGAAAAATAAAAGCTAGATTAAATCCAAATAAACATTGTATTTTCCAATTATGAATAACTGTATGCATCTGCATCGGAGGAAATAAAGGAACTCTACTAGCAATTTAAGAGTGACTATTTTTGGACTATGGGATTATGAACACATTTAGTTATATTAAAATGTTTTTAAAGTATTTTTTAATTTTATTTGCTTGTGTGTGTGTGTGTGTGTGTGTGTTTATGAACATGCCAACGTCTCTTGTTGCTGGAAATGAATGCATGTCTGATTTTTATGTGGCTGGCAGGGGAATTGAACCTGTGCTGGCAAGCTTTTTAAGCACTACTGCGCCATCTCCCCACTCCTTAAAATGTTTCCATACTTTGTGTTAGTTTCTAACTTTTTACATCACATTTTTTTTTGTTTTGTTTTGTTTTTTCAAGGTAGGCTCTCACTCTAGCCCAGGCTGACCTGAAATTCACTCTTATAGTCTCAGGGTGCCCTTGAACTCACAGAGATTCTGCTACGTCTGCCTCCCAAGTGCTGGGATTAAAGGTATGCACCACCACACCCAGCTCTTGTTTTGTTTTTATTTGAAGTAGGGTCTCGCTGTAGCCCAGGGTGACCTGGAATTTACTATGTAGTCTCAACCTGGCCTCGAACTCACAGCAATCCTCCTACAACAAGCATGTTTGAGTAAAAATTCTTTCTCTCTCTCTCTCTATGTGAGAAAGAGAGAGATTGAAGATATGAACATGTGTCTGTGCCGTGTGGAGGTCAGAGGACAACCTCGGGCATTGGTTGCCATCCTTCCTTGTTTAGCAACAAGGTCTCACTTATTATTTTGCCACCCTGTGCGCACTGACCCAGCCGGCCCCGAGCCTCCCAGTGCCGTGTGTGTGTTGAGATGAGAGACGCATGAGTCGATGGAAAGCGTGGCTTTACGTGGGTTCTGGGCATCCAGATATGGATGATAGGACCCAACAGCAAGCACATTTGACCACAAAGCCTTCTCCTTAGCCCAGTAAAAGCATTTTTAATGCAATGAAGTATTGGGGAAGAATAATATATACCTCCTTATCTTTTTACTTGTCATCCACCCATTGTTACTTTGTAAAAATATTTATCTATTTATTTACTTGTTTGAGAAAGAGAGAATATGTGCACCAGGGTCTGTAGCCACTGCAGACAAACTCCAGACACGTGTGCCACCTTGGGCATCTGGCTTTACATGGGTACTGTGGAATCAAACCCAGGTCCTCTGAGTGCACTTTATCCACTAGGCAATTTCCCCAGCCCCAATTCATTGTTCTAATGCACATTTTCACTGTATTTTCAGTGTCAGCTGAATAATTTGGTGAGGGATGACCCAGTTCCAAGCTTCCAGAGTGCATTATGATCAGAATACCTGTGTCCCCCTGAAAAAAATTCAGAAGCTGAAATTTGAAATTGAAATAGACAATGATGACCTTTAGTGGTGAGGCCTTTGCAGGGGAATTATAATATAAAGGGACCCATTTCACTACACGAGGACATTGAGGGAGGCACAGTTCATACCACAGTGATAGCAACCTCCGCACTGGTCTGTAATAGCCTTGAATGTAGACTTCCCAGCCTGTAGAATTGTACAGAATAACATTTTGTTATTTAGAAACTTCTTATCTATTTATTTAAGTGTTTATTTAATTTGAGAGAGAAAGAAAGAGGCAGACTGAGAGGGAGAGAATGGGTTACTAGGGCATCCAGCCACTACAAATGAACTCTAGATACAGATGCCACCTTCAGCATCTGGTGTATATGGGTACGGGGGAATCAAACCTGGGACCTTAACTGCTATGCTATCTCTCCAGCCATGTTTAAAAGCTTCTTAATCTGCTGTGTTTAATCTTCTCAGTGTGCAAAGGCACAAAACGTGGTTGACTCAAGCTACCAATCTCTCATACTCACAGTGGCAGCAATGAGTGGTTTAGGGAGAAGAATGTGATTGTGCCTGACGATCCAGGGGCATGTTCCAAGATGTGCTAAGCTGTGCTAACAGACAAGGTCTGTCTGCTCCTCTGGACTTAGTGGCTAAGGACAAGAGGTCAGGAATTTTTGTAGCCACACCAGGACTCTGTAGAATGGCCAGGAGGGCCATTGAGGCTAATAAAAACATAAAGGAAGTGAGATCCTAGGTAATGACATTCTTTGGCACCTGGATTAAGCCTTGCCTGAAGCTATACTTTGGACTTTTCCATTACCTGTGCCAATAAATTCCCTTCATTGTTTAATCCAATTTAAGTTAGCTCTCTGTTGATTGTAGCCTAAGGAAATCTAACGGGTAGGGATAGGTCTATGCAAAGCCAAATGAAAGCTGCAGTGACGAGCATGCTGCTAAGACTCAGGTTTTGGTTTTCAGTGACAGCATGTGTTTAGGCAAGCTCCTTCCCCACTCCAAAGTCAGCATCTGTCAACAAAGAGCCCAGGGTAAAACGGGGTTTCCAGTCTGGTCAGGCAGACTAGTGCTGGTCAGTGAAAATGTGTCTACTGGAATATAAGGAAACTGTTGCAGGTTTTCATAAAGTTAAGTTGATTTAATTTAAAGGACTACCCTTTCTTTTTTAAAATATTTTTTATTTTATTTATAAGTAGAGAGACAGAGCGAGAATGAACACACCAGGGCCTGTCATCACTGCTTTGTGCATCTGGCTTTACGTGGGTGCTGGGAGCAGCTCAGGTAGCTAGGTTTTGTAGCCTTAACCACTGAGCCACCTCTCCAGCCCAAGGACTGCCCTTTCTTAGGAGATTATGAAAGCGCAGGAATGCTAGTTGACTGGTATTGATGTTCTTCATGGACAAAAAGAGAAGTTGGAAACTTGTGTAGTGCCTTTCAAATTAAACTGTTGAATTGCTTCTCATCCATGATATCTCAAGATCTGGGCTCTGTATACCAAATATCTTTTATGGAATGCTAAACAGACACATTCAATACACTTGCTATTTAATTGGGGACATACATTCAACACATGTAGATAATTTAACATGATTCGATGCAACCTTTATATTTAGAAAATGATTAACGCCAGTGATTGCTTACCAAGATGGTGAGGATGAAGATGTCAGGGAAATAGACACTTTTGAATGATTTTTCCCCCAAACCAAAGAATGAAAATAGTTAATTGCACTTATTTTCTTTTCCAATTAGGCATAGCCAACTCATAAATATTGTCAAAAAATCTCTTTGTAACTTTTAAAAATATACAATTATCAAATGTCTGAGCTTCTAATTCCCTTTTCTATAGTTGTCCCGAGACAATAATTATTTTCCTTCACAGAAGAAATCCTCCACATGTCCACAGATTCAAAATCATTGTCTCCAAGGGTTTCTGTCCACATTCTTTGGTTGAATTATGATTGGTTTAGAGAGTTGTAAATCTGTTTTTTTTTTTTTTTTTTTTTTTGTGTGTGTGTGTGTGTGTGTGTGTGTGTGTGTGTGTCTTCATGAGATAATTGTCTGGATGTTTCCTCAGGTTGCTGTATGGCATGCAATTCTCATTCTGACTTTACATGGAATTTCTTTGTAGGATTTATAGTCCTTTGGAGGAACAGTGAGCTCCATTCCATGCAATGAGGAAAAATCATAGAAAGATGGCCAGTGAGTAGCCATGAAGTGACAAACCTCCATAAAAACCTGCATCCAGTCATGCATGTTGGTGCACGTCTGGAATCTCAGCACTTGGGAGGCTGAGTCAGGAGGATTACTATGAGTCTGATGCCAGCCTGGGCTTCATAGTATGTTCCAGGCCAGCTGAGTGTAATGAGTAAGACCTTGACTTAACAGGGAACATTTCAGAAGAGGGGACAGAAAGACTGCAAGAGCCACAGAGTGGGTAGAAATACCCTGAGGCATGGTATCCCACTACCCCCACTACCCCGTAGGGACTGAGGTCTTCGTGACCCCACAATGAATCCCATAATCCCACTGAAGAGGGCCCCAGGGAAATGGGACCAGGGGCAAGGGGATCAGAGTATAGTGTGTGTGTGTATAAAAAGAGAGAGGGAGAGGGAAAGGGAGCCAGATGCATAGTGACACAAGCATCAGGAGTTTGCCAACCTCCCCTGGTTCTCTCTCTCTGATTGAAAATAAAGAAAAAAAAATTAGAGTGCATCGCGTACGCCTGTGTGTGCAAACACACACACACACACACACACACACACACACACACACACACACCACAGCAGCCTACCAGTGGTCCAGATTGAGTCAGATACCAAACTGGAGAAATGAAGTCATTTTGTAAATTTTTCTTTTGTTTTCTGTTTTTGTATTTTGAAAGGAACACAGTGGGAAAACCTGTAAGAATGGTACAGAGCCACCCCCCACGCCCAGCCCCTGGAGAGGAAGCTGCTACCTGGATGTCCTCCTGCTCTGCTGCCTCTCTGCTGTGGCTGAGACATTCCTCCGATGCCGTTCCGAAGAACCCACAAGAGATTAAACAGACTTCTTGAACTTTTAGTTTAACTCTTTATTTTATCAATGTGAGATCAGTTTCTTGTTTAATATGAGGGTTTAAGTTATTCATTTTGATGTTCAGTTGACCAATTCAAGTCACCCCCAGTGTCCACTTGAATTTCTCTGTCATTCTTTGAACCTGTTCTTACTTTTTATTTTAATATGTCCCATTTTCATCTCCTTGGACCTATTGCATGAATTGGCCATTTATTTTTTATTTATTTGTGAGCAAGAGAGAGAGAATGGGCACACCAGGGCTTCTAGCCACTGCAAACAATCTCCAGATGCATCCACTACCTTGTGCACCTGGTTTTCTGTGGGTACTAGGGAATCAAACCCAGGTTGTCAGGCTTTGCAAGCAAGTGCCTTGACCACTGAGCCATCTCTTCAGACTCAAACCAACCGTTTCTCCAAAGGAGGCCTGTTCTTTCAAGGTGGTGGGCGGGGGACAGGGGACAGGATCTTAGCGCTAGGTGTGCTCTGCTCTACAACTTCTCAGTGGACGATGATAGGGAATAAACCAACATTTAAGTGTATGTATATGTGTTTATGTATGGACACATAAAGTTCATGTGCATACTACACATATCTTCACAAACGCAAATGCATATATGCATATGCCAAACATGCATGGGTTTATTATTTATAGTTTTTGTTTTACGTTTAGTTTTATAAATACACACAATTTCCAATTTCAACTTGCCAACTCAGAACTCATGGTGGTTCACCTCTGCTCTATTTGTAGCTCCCTTTGACAGAGACACTACATTGGCAGAGACCACCCTTATTTAATTTATTCAAATAGTCCATGGGCTGTGTGTGACACCATATCTTAGGGCCAAGAGAGATGCCTACACTGGAGGCTTAGGGTCTTATCAACCCAGCTGGAGCCAAAATCCTAGTGTAAGATCCAAGAAAGAGGAAAGTGAGGGAAACCGCAAAGCCGGCCCGTCGCTCCATGATAAAAGAGCTTTTGTTTGTCTGCTGATTGGTTAGCTGGCTGTGACAAGATCCCTGGTTAGCTGGCTGTGAGTCAGGGCTGCAGACATGGAGGGTGATGACGTCACTGGAAAGCACAGTGGTGAACAGCCCTCCCTTGACTTTGGGAACAAGTGTCTTAGTCAAATGATCAGGACTCAGCTCCGCCAACTTACTGATAATATAAGCCCAATCAATTGCCCATTTTTCATGCATATTGTTGTAGATTTAGCCAGGAAGGAGAGAGGTAAATGAGGGTGGCTGCTGGCTAAGATGCCTTCAGAAAAATCCCACCAGCCAAAAAGACTATCTCTGCAAAGACCCTCCTGTTTCAACATTTGTGAACTAGAACAAGAGTTACAAAAGTAAGAAAGAAACAAAGAAAGAAAGAAAGAAAGAAAGAAAGAAAGAAAGAAAGAAAGAAAGAAAGAAAGAAAGAAAGAGGGGAGAGGGAGGGAGGGAGGGAGGGAGGGAGGGAGGGAGGGGGAGGGAGGGAGGGAGGAAGCCTCATAAGTGACAAAACAAGGTTCTTCCCTCCCTGGGAACAGGATTCTTCACAGAAGGATGGATGGCAACAAAGAGGAAGGACTTACATGCACAAATCACTCAAAACACTGCTTTTTTTAGTTATCCATCAACTTGATCATGTATTTGTTTATTTATAAGATTTTTGAAACTTGCTGCCTGGCTAGCCTGTCATTCACTCTGCAACTCACTGAACTTCATCGTAATCCTTCTGTCTTGGCCTCCTGCAGGCTGGGATTGCGGACGAGAGCCACCATGGCTCTAGAGACCATTCTTATGTACACCCTGGCTCCGACCTGAACACGACCTAGGGCTCATGCATGGCTGCTTTCCCACCCTGACACGTGACACTCGACTGCCTAAGAAGCTATCAGATCAACATGACTTGACGTTCATGTAGTGACACAAAGATTGTTTTGCAGCTCACAAAGCAGGCCCGCATTCAAGGTCTCATTGGTCCCCACTCTGTGAGGGGGTTCCATACATAGTGGCATCTCCCTTCTAGCAGAGATCAGGAAATTGAGGCTCAGAGAGAGACATCAGAGGAGTCTGCCTGTGTGTGAATGTTTCTGTGCACTGACAATCACAGTACTGGACAGAAATAAGTTAAGGAAGGAAACATCTATTTTGGCTCACATTTTGTAAGCATTCAGTCCATCCTGGTAGAAAAGGCATGATAGAACAGTTCAGTTCATGGCAGGAACATGTGAAAGATGCTATTCACACCAGATAATTAAAGGCTTTAACCTTTAGTGACTTACTTCCTCCAGCGGGGTCCCAAATCATTGGAGATGTTTCCATAATGTCTCAAAATAGCATCATCAACTGATGACCAAGTATTTAAAATGTGAGCCAGCGCCAAAGCCCCATGCTTGGGAGATCTGGAATTTAACACAGGCCATCTCACTCTACCACAGTAGTCTCCGTGTTGGCAAGGTACCCACCACCACGTTCTTCTTAAAGGATCAGATTACTATCGCCAACTAAAAACTCAGATATAATCGAAAATCAACAATTATGACCCTCATTCCTGATTAGATCTATAGAACAAGCCAGTGTGGAATTTGGGGGATACTAGGTGCTATATATAATCTTGGCTTACCCAAAACAGTCACAGAATGACTTCTGATTAGAAACTTACAGAGAGGAAGAGGAGACTTTGGGGTACAATGGAAATCTACTGCTAGAATTATACCCACTCCTTTGAGGTGAAATCCCCAGTATGTAGGCAAGACCCCCCACCCAAGGCAGCACAGCCAATGCATTCATTATCATATGGGAAAGATGTATTTTTTTTTTTAATGTCAGGTCCTTTAACGCCTATGACTCTTACAACTTCCTAAAGACCCCCAGGCTCTTTTGCTGAGCTGAAAACCAAATTAGGCTTAATATGATCTAATGTACAGGTCTGAATTATGCCTTGAGTATACTTTCTTGGAGATGAAAGGACCAATATTCTTATAAAGTTCTATTACTCTTTTAAAAAAAGACTTTTAAAATGTTGGAAGTTCCTCCTGGCTAAGGAAAGGATTAGATAGATGGTCTGCTTTCAGTTTGTTACTCCTAATATAAACACCCGGTTCTCCCCATGTTCAGCATCAGCGGACTGTCTCTACACAACGCCAACAGATGCAAAGCCTTGGGCCTTTGTCTCTGAAGTCAGTTTAATGACTAAGGCAAAGTGAGATGTTTAGTCTGATTAAAGGCTCTGCTCTTCAAAGCCATACCTTCTTCCATGTGGGAAATGACAGTGTTTATAGTGCCTGGGCCCAGTTGGTGGATAGATGGAGTGTGGGTAGTAAGCAAACGTTTCTCTGGCCCTGAAAATGCCAGTCCTGTTTTTTTTTTTTTTTTTTTTTTTTTTTAAGAGGAGATCCAAATGGTCCATATGCTGGGCAAATCACCTCTGATTCTTCCATGTGATATGAGTCCAGTGATAAAGCCTCACTGAATACTGTCTACAAAAGACAGTGTTCATGCATGCTGTGAAGGCATTGGGGTGGGGGTTCAAGGTAGAGGGTCTCTCTGCTCAGGCTGACCTGGAATTCACTATGGAGTCTCAGGCTGGCCTCGAAATCACAAAGATCCTCCTACCTCTGTCTCCCAAGTACTGGGATTAAAGGCGTGCACCACCACACCCGGAAAAAAGCAGTCTTTTTATTATAGCAATTTAGAAATTAGAGAAGAGCAAAATCAAAACAAATAATAACTCACGAGCTTACAGTCTAGAAATCAAAACATTATCACGCTGTAAAATGTTTTCATGATTATCAAAGCATTAAATACAAGTGGTGGTGTGTGTATGCGTGCGTGCAAGCGTGTGTGTGTGTGTATACACACGTGTGTGTGCATATGTGCCATGGTAAATGTGTGGAGGTCAGAGGACAACCTCAAAGTGGCGTTCCTCACGAAACAGGCACCCTCTTGTTCCATACCGCAAATACCAGACTATGTGTTCCTTAGGCACGCCCCATTGCCATGGGTCGGCATTACAGATACTTGCATGCTACTGTGTCTGTCTATATGCAGGTTCTGAGGATCTGGACTCCAATCATTAGGCTTACACTGAGCCTTCTCCCCAGCTCCCAAGCACTTTTTACAAAGCTTCAATCATGTTGTTTCATAACTTCCTTTTCTCTTCTGCCACAATACATTGTGAGCCTCTTTCTAAGTCAATGCACATTATTTTTGATGTCTGTCACCCATGTTGTACATATGCTGTTTAAGATACCTTCATGGACAGTTATTGAACACTTAGGCTACTTTCTACTCCCCAGAGTTGTGAAGGGCTTAGGTAGAAAAAAACAATAAATGCAGTTAGGCATCTTTTCTGAGTATTTTCTCAAGAAAAGTTCCTATGGATGGGAGGGGAGGGTCAAGAGGTACACCTATTTCTGATCTTGGTTTCAGGCAGAAGGAAAGGGGATGAGAGGGGACAGGAAGAAAGAGGAAGGGAAGGGAGGGAGGGAAATGCATATCAAAAGAAGGGAAAGGGGTAGGGACAAGAGCGTGGCAGTGACTACATCCATGACTACATTTAACAATTCATTAAGTGTTTAGGTTGACATTGCTATTCATCTCTGAACTCAGTTTCCCCATCTGTAAATGGAGGTACCATAACATAGAAAGTGTTTTCTTTTAAAAGTGGGCTGGGCTTAGCGGTTAAGGCACTTGCCTGTGAAGCCTAAGAACTCATGTTCAACTCTCCAGATTCCATGTTAGCCAGATGCACAAAAGTGAGGCAAGTGCAAGGCTACACATGTCCACTAGGTGGCACAAGAGTCTGGAGTTCAATCACAGTGGCTGAGGCCCTTGGTAATTCTCTATTTCTCCTTTCTCCTCTCTCTCTCTCTCTCTCTCTCTTGCTCTCTCTAAAATAAATTTTCTAATTAAAAAAATAAAAAGAGGACTGAAGACATGGCTTAGCAGTTAAGGCATTTGCCTTTGAAGCCTGAGGACCCAGGTTTGATTTCCCAGTACACATATAAGCCAGATGCATAAGGTGGCACATGTGTCTTGAGTTTGTTTGCAGTGTGGCTAGAGGCCCTGGTGCACTCATTCTCTTTCTCTCTGTCTCTGTTTTTCTCTCTCAAATAAATGAATAAAAATAAAAATATTTTTAAAAGGTAAGCTGGTACTATTTATTTGAAAAAGAGAATTTAGGGCTGGTGAGATAGTTCACTTGTTTGTTGATAGCACTTGTTTGCAAAGCATACTAGTCTGGTTTCAGTTTCCCAGTCCCCATGTAAAGCCAGATGCACAAAATGACACATGGGTCTGGAGTTCATCTGCAGTGGTAGGAGGCCTTGACACACCTATTCTTTCTCTTACTACCCCCTCTTTCTCTTTCTCTCCACATAAATAAATACAAACATATTTTTAAAAAGAAAAAAAAAACAGAAAGAATTTAGTGGTTTAACTAATACAAAAGTCCAGATATAGTCTTAACACTGACACAATGTAGGAACTTAAATATCTGCCAGCACCACATCAAGCCTTGTGCAATGGCTCACAGCAGTCCCCCACCTAGATCCTTTTGGGCTCAAATCCAGGCTCAACTCCAAGTGCATATGCCCATACCTGTCTATGAGCCAATCACCATATGTGGCAGGTTGACGGAGTACCCTGGTTGGCCAGGCCTGGATCCCATGAAACCACCGATTGAGGGTCAAAGAGTTTTTGTCCAAAAGAAATGTGAGGTGCTGTTCCCTGAGGAGATGAAAATCAATGTTTTCCGAGTGAACGTGGCGCTGCATTAAATCCAGGCCCTTCATCGTTTATGTTTCTGTAAACTAACCTTCCCCAGAGGATGGAGTCTGCATCAAACCTCCCTCTTGACAGGATGAAAGCTTGGAAAGATAGTCAACTATCCCCCAAGGTCTCTGAGCTCATGAGAAACATGGACATGGGCCCCATTGGTTCTTCTAGCGCCAAGGTCATACTTCATGGAAAAACTATTTTGATCAAGGTTACCTTCCTTTCTAGGTCACTGGGTCACCTTTTGACTGGCTGATGGAACCACTCAGTGGCAACGTCACTCTCCTCCCCTCTGACTTTGTTCCGAAGACAGACTCAGGGAGTGGCAGGCTGTGTCTGTTTTGCGGGGATGGGGTCCGTAAAGATTAACAACCCTCAGGAATTGGCCTGACAGGTGTGAAAGGGAAATTTCTAACTATAAACCACTTCTGCCACATGTAATCATCACAAGCGAGGAACAAGAAAAAGATAAATTGGCCAGTTTCCGTCCTTGTGCCACCATGGTCATAAATCCGATGTATCTCCCAGAAAAAGCAAACATTTAAATGCTTTGTGTTGTCAAGTCACAAGTGGTTCAAATATCTATGCCCCATAAAGATCCAATTCACAAAATGAATCCAATATGAAAATGCCGTATTGGGATGCCAGGGCCTTATTGGTACAAATACAGCTCACACAATAACAGCGGCGGTGGACAAGCCGCTGACTTCACCAGCAGGCCGAGGGCTGACGGCAGCGGGGTGTCATCTCCGGGACCTCGACTTCGTCACAGGTAAAATGTGAATGTAAAGGAGAACGTTCCTCGCGTACCGGTCAGCCATCGCACTCTGTTCCCGGCATCGGCGGCTTCGCCCTGCGTGCTGATCCACGCAGCGGGACCCGCCCAGTCTCGCTTCTCCCCGCGCCTCTGCAGCGCACGACGCCCGTGACCAGCGCTGGCCCAGCGCTCTGACGACAGGGCACTCGGGGGGGGTGACCGCGGAGATGGCAACGGGGGGGCTCGTGGCCCCTTCCCAGGCCCAGCGCCCTTGGCAGGGCACTGCCTTTCAGAATCTTCCCGTCTCTCGCCCTGCTGCCGCTCCTCGGGTCAAGCAGGGTCGCTTCTCCTCTGCCCCGTGGGTTGGTCCAACCGCACTTCTCCAGGAGAGGCAGGAGGTGAGACAAGCCCAGCAGAAACCACGGGAAGCAGAAACAGAGCCACAGGCGATAGAGAAGGTTCTCAACCACAAGCGGCTCTTCAAAAAGATGAGGCTGAAAATTTCAGCAGGCAACAAGAAATTGCACAATAAGAGTAAAATGGCATTCTCAAAACCAGCCCTCTGGGGACTAAAATGAACAACGGCTCAACCACGTATGAGTGCTCAAGAGTAACAGGAAGCTTTATGAGGTAAGCAGAACGATGCTCGCAGAAGAAAACAAAACAACAGAATGCAAGTTCTACCAGAAAAAGCAAAACCAGAATGCTTTCCTCACTGGCTCTATGAGACCAGAATAACCTTAATATGAAAATGTAACAGGATCGTTACAGAAGTTACAGGACGCCCGGTTACTCTATTATTTCTAGGACAAAACATCCAACCGGCAGCAGCTTGTGGAAGGAAAAGCATTTAATTCCGCCCACAGTTCCTAGATGAAGCTTCCTTCAGCAGGCTCCCGGGACGTCCACTGTGTCACATAGTCAGGAATCAGAGGAGGGGGGCGAGACATCAAGTCAAGGTCTGACCCAGGGACAGGCTTCCTCCAGCAATGCCTCACCTCCTAGAGATCCCACAACTTTCCCAAATTGCACTACAAGCTGGAAATCAAGTACTCAAACACATGCAGAACATATTACATTATTGATGAACATATTACTCTAATGAACAAAAATCCTAAGTAAACTAGTGAATTAGTAAAATAGAAACAATGAGTTATAGAAAGGTTAATACATACAGACCACATAGGCTTGCTCCAGCAACTCATGATTGTCTCAATATTTGAAATTCAGTCATCAACCAGCACATATTTTTTAAAAGTATTTTATTTATTTGATAGAAGGAGAGAAAGAGAGAGGGAGAGAGAATATGAATATGGACATGCCAGGGCATCTAGCCACTGCAAATGATTACCAGATTCATGTGCCACCTTGTGCATCTGGCTTTACATGGATACTGGAGAATAAAACCTGGGTTGTTAGGCTTTGCAGGCAAGCTCCTTATACTGGTGAGCCATCTCTTCAGTCCCTCAACAAGGATTTATAATCCCAGCACTTTGGGAGCAGAGGCAGGAGGATCTTCAAATCTGAGGCAAACTAGAGCTGCACAGCAGACTCAAGGCCAGTCGGAACTACACAGCATCATTGTGTCTCAAAGAGGCAGGGATGCAACTCAGTAGCAGAGACCTTGCTTAGCACTCAGTTTGAGCCCCACCAAAACAAAAGTATCATCAACTTCAGTCCTTGTATTAATAGGATGAAGGCAAAAATGCATAATGCATTTCCTGCATTCAGTATATGCAAGAAAAACGCTCAATAAAATTCAACACTCAGTTAACACTTTTGGTAACCTAAGAATACAATTTATGGCGTCCTATGAAAATGTCCATGAGGAACATATGAGATATATAACCATCAATGACTGGGAGAGTTGGAAATGGCCTTTAGCATTATCTTCTGTGTTGTCCTTTGGGTTATGTTCAACCCAAAGGAGAGGTTACTTAGCAGTTAAGGCACTTGTCTGGGAACCTTAAGGACCCAGGTTCAATTCCCCAGGACTCATGTAATCCAGATGTAGAAGGTGCCACATGCATTTGGAGTTTGTTTGCAGTAGCTAGAGGCCCTAGCATGCCCATTCTGTGCCTCTCTTTCTCTGTCTATCTCTTTCTCTCTCTCAGATAATAAATAAATAAAATATTTTAAAAATATTTTTAAAAAGAGAAATAAATATTTTGATTTATAAGTAAAGTGAGTATGCATGTGCAGAATCCATGGCACACATGGCACTGGAGGCTGAATAGGAAGTACAATCATCTCACAATCCTGCACTTGTAGCAAGAGCATCTAACACTTACAAATATACATGTACCCATCACCAGACAACCCAAATGAGTAAAGCAAATATTAGATCTAAAGGAACAGGTAGATTCTAATACAATAATGGTTGGTAACACCCTCTGACATCCTGCTTTTGTCAATGGACAGATCATCTAGTCAGAAAAATCAACAAAGAAACATGTGAGTTGCTCTGTACCATGCAGGGACCCTACATTTACAGAACATGTCCCCTGAGCAGTGCGGTGAGCATTCTACCATCACCATATGGAACGGTGTCCAGAATAGATCATGTGCTAGCCACAATTCATCCTTAAAAACAAAAATCATAGTGCCTCAGACTAAGATGTAATAAAAGTTCAAGCCAACAGCATGAAGAATGGAAGCTACACAAGTACATGGAAACTGGGCCACATAGTCCTAAGGACATTTTTAAAATATGTACTATATATGGGTGTACATATACATACTATACATGAAATATGTACATAAACATATGTATATATAGATATGTGTATATATGCTGTAAATCCCTATGTAGAAACAGGAATTTATAGCAAAATATGACATAATCTGTGGGGTACAGCAAGTTCAGTAGTGACTGCACAGAGCAAAAAAATAGATCTCTAATAAGCAACTTAACAATGAACTCAAGAATTTAGAACTCAAGTTTACTGAAGAAAACTGGAGGAAAAAGAGTAGATAACACACAATGTCCTTTTTATAAAGCCAATATTACCCTGTTACCAAACCCAGGTAAAGACACAACCAAAAAGAGAAAATTACAGACCATCTCCCTCATGAAGATAGATGAAAATCTTCTCAGCAAACTCCTGGCAAGCAGAGTACAGGAATAATTCAGAAAAACAATTAACTCGGACTGACTGGGCTTTATTAAAGAAATGCTGGGGGTTCAACATACTCAAATCAATAAAAGCAATACACCATATAAATGGACTCACATGGTCCTCTCAACATATGCAAAAAAGGCATTTGACAAAATTCAACATCCCTTCATAAAGAAAGTCCTGAAGACTGGGAATAGAAGGAACATATTTCAACACAATCAACACAATATGTGACATACCTATACCCAACATTATATTAAACAGGAAAAACTCAAAGCATTTCCACTAAAATCAGAAATAAGACAAGAGTTCCACTTTTTCTACTGATATTCTATATAGTACTCAAAGTCTTAGAGCAATTAGACAAGACACACACATAAAAGTGATGCAAATAGAAAAAGAAATCAATTCATCATTATTTTCAGATGATATGATTTTATGCTCAAGATACCCTAAAGACTCCCCCAGAAATCTGTCAAAGCTGATAAATGCTGTCAGTAAAGTAGCAGGATACACAATTAGCACACAGAAATCAGTGGCCTTCCTAATATATGTATAATGTGTGTGTATGTGTGTGTGTGTGTGTGTGTGTGTATGTATATATAACATATTAATTTATACATTAACCATAAATACTAAAATAGATAATATTATAATAGATAATAATAAATATTAATAATAAATGTGTGGATGGTGAAATAAGGGAAAACATCCAAATCACAAGGAGAAGAAAATACTTTGGAATAAACCTAACCTAGGAATGAAAGATATCTACAATGCAAACCTAAAACACTCAAGGGGAAGCTGAGGGAGACAGAAGGAACTAGAAAGACATCTTGTGTTCACCAATTGTAAGAATCAATATTGTAAAAATGGCTGCTTCCAAAAGAAATTTAAAGATTCAATGAAATCCCTCATCAAACTTCCAATGCCATTCTTTACTGAAATAGCAAAATACAATCCCAATGTTTATTTGAAAGCACAGAAAAACATTGCATATCCATGGCAATCCTAAGCAACAAAAAATAAGTCTAGAGAGATCACCATAGTTGTCTGAAGTATATTACAGAGTTGTACTAATAAAAATAATATGGTATTATACAAAAACAGACATATAGATAAAATGGAATAGAATAGAGGATCCATATATAAATCAGGGCAGCTATGGCATCAGATGTTTGGTAAAAATGACTAAGTAAAAGATAGTCTCTTTAACAAATAGTACTGGGGAAACTGGGTATCTATATATAGATATAGGTCCTTATCTCTTCCATGCCCAATAATTGACTCCAAATGGCTCAAAGACTTTAACATTAGATCTGAAACTTAGAAACTGTGATAGGCAAACATAGAGGAAACATTTCAAACTAAAGGCATAGGCAAGGACTTTCTGAAAAGAACTGCAGTAACTCAGGATATAACCCCACTAATTAATCATAGATGATAGAACTGACACCATAGAAATAAAAAGAACATAAATAACTACAAAGAACAATATGTCAAAACTGAAAATCTTAAGAAGAAACTGATGAATTTCTGAACACAGCTGCCAAAATTGAATCACAATTAGAAAACCAAAGCAAACACTTAATAAAGAGTATGTATCTGTAATATAAAGGTTCCTATTGTTTTTATTAGTAGATCTTATATATTAACTAAACAGATTGGTTAATAATTTATTTGCTTGATACTATGTAGAAAAAAGTTCAGGAGATGATAGATGAATTCTGAGTTGTAAACAATATTTAAAATCCTAATTCCAGGGCTGGGGGGATGACTGAATGGTTAAGGAGTTTGCCTGGGCTTGATTTCCCAGTAGCCATGTAAAGCCAGGCACAGTAGTACACAGAGCTAGAGTTTGTTACAGTGGCTGGAGGTCCTGGCATGCTCTCTCTTTTCTCTCTCTCTCTCTCTTTCTGTGCTTGCAAATAAATAAAAATACTTTTTTTAAAAAAAAGGAAATAGTTCCTCATTATCTGGATCTTGATGCCTCTGCATTTTTGGAGAACTTTATCTCCAACTTTCACATGAAATGATTAAATCTCTCCACCCTTTCCTTTAGAACCTAACTCCACAGATACTACCATTCTTGCAATATTTTTTCTTGAGATTTTTCTGGAAGTATAATGCCACCTTGGGTTATGGTTTCAGCCCCACCCCTTTCAGCTGACGCTGTCAGAAAGCTAGAGAAGCTTTTGAAATGCTTGTTCAGCCATAACTTTTGCCACTGTAGCTTTGACTCTGCAGAGACTTCTCCATTATTTATTTTGCTGAAAAGAAAATGAGTTTAATGTACTTATTCAGAAAGCATGGGTAATAGGAGTACAGGTGACTTCAAAATACCCACGTCACCAGAAAGCATCACCCCAGCATGGACCACAACCTCCCTTCAGCTAACCCTCCACATGCCTTACTCTCTCAGCCCCTCCCAGACCACAAGACCACACGCAGTGGGGCAGAATGGCTTGCAGCTGGTGGGAGTGGCCGAGGTCTCAGGTGAGGGTCGCACCACCCTTCCCAGCCTTGTTCCATGAGGCAACGTCAATGCATCCAATCTTCAGGGTCCCTTTCTATTAGCCACAGTTGCTGCCAGGTTAAGCGGCAGTGACTTTTATTTTGGGAGGACAGCCACTCTACAACAGTCAAGTATATGTACATATACATGATAAATATTTGGCATGTGTAACATATGTGATATGTATGTATGTGATATATGCACATGTGTCTGCAAAGCTCACAAAGGAAGCCATTACCCCCTCTATCACTCTTCCACGTTATTTCCCTGAGACAGACATTGCCACCAAACCTAGAGCTCCTTGTTATTCCATTAGGCTGGCTGAACAGGAAGCCCAAGTGAGGCTCCTGTCTCCACACTCACTCATGCTGAAGTTACAGCACGCAAAGCCATGACATTTTAGTGAGTTCAGGAGATTGAACTCAGGTGCTCTCACTTTTACTCAGTGAGCTGTCTCCACAGCCCATGCAATGGACATTTTAAGAGCAAGTAGCCTGTGGTCTTTCTAGTTTTATATCTTTATCCCATTAAAACTAATGGGAAGATTAAATAATATTTGAGGTTTTAGAAGGAAGAAGGGCAGAGAAGGCAAGGGAGCATGAAGTGGACATGAATGAGTGCTAACAGTTCATCCTGGCAAGGTCTGTGTTCTCCTGTGAATTCCTTGTGGACTATATTGTTTCAAGGCTTCCAGATATAGCACTGCTACTTCTGTGATCTGAGCCAGATCACTTCCTCTGTGTGTGTGTTCTGATGTGATAGGTGTGGGGTACTACAGATATGCACATTCCATGTGTGTGCATAAACGTGGGCCAGAGAACACCAAGTGTCTTTTTAGATCACTTGTCACTGTATTTCCTTGAGAAGGGACTCTCACTGAACAGCGTCTGCTGGTTTTGGTCAGAATGAATGACCAGCAAGCGACAGGGATTCCCCTGGTCTCTGCTCCCCATAGGACTGGGGATTACAAGGCATGTGTGGCCACACTCAGCTATTTATGTGGGTGCTAGGAAATCAGGCCTAAGTGGCAGTGGCTTTTATTTTGGGAGGACAGCCACTCTACAACACAAGTCCAAGGTGACGCATATCATATATCTGGAGTTTATTTGCAGTGGCTGGAGGCCCTGGCGTACTCATTGATTCTCTCTTTCTCTCTCTATTCCTCCTTCTCTCTGTCTTTCAAATAAATAAAAAAAATCTTAACAAAAAAGAAAAGAACTTATTTGTAAGTTCATTTGACTTAAATCCTCAGCATGAATGTCACACATGCTACTTTAGGTACAGATTGGATCATGCACATATGTTTCGTTAATTCATTCCTAAAGCATGTGATTTCCATATCACATCACAGGCAAAGGTTTCTGTGAAAAACAAAACCATTGTTTGGACTGGATTGAGAGCAGATGGCTGAGTGCATGGCGTTGTGAGGTAAGCGTGCTCCCACCAATTCCTGCTGATTGATCTGTCCTGGGGAAATAGGCTAGCTGGGTCCAGTGATGCTTCACAATGCAGAAGCTGCTGATTAATGATCCACCAAGAACCATGGAGCGCCCAGTGATTAATATTTATGGTTTTCATTGACGATAAGAACATTGCCCATTCAGTTCAAAAAGATGACTGCAAAGCAGTGTGAGACACTGAAACAGAGACAAATGGGGCATACCCAGGAGCCAGCCCTCACTAGCTAAAGGAAGATATTCATCATAGGGTTACCATCATCCCAAGAGAAAGCTTCCCAAGAAAAGGTTAAAAGAAAACCAGCTTTCTCACAAGCTTATAAAGCCAGTCCCAAGGGGACCTTGGCAGCAACACTGCTGGTGAAAAGGAGAAGGGTCCAGAATAAATGAGAGATGAAGCCAGAAGCAAAGGGTCAAAAATGGCACTGGGGACCCTGGGTGTTAATTGATGGGAACAATGCCCAGAGAAATAGCCCTGGAATGATCATGCAACATCAAGAGGGGGCCTGTCACAGAAAATGCAACTCCAGTGCAGAACTATGGACATCATGTAAACTGGGGGAGCTGAGAAAAAAAGTCCTACTTACATATGCTAAGTGTTCCAATCTCAAACCAGGAAAAATAACATTGTAAGACAGGGTTGAGTCAATTATTTATAAAAAAGACTCCATTTGGGGATGCCATTCCTTCTTAGATGAAGGAGGTCAGAGCCTTTTTGTCGTTCAAGATCAACTAGAAAAGGGTAGACATCTAGTTGTTTGGTGAGTATTATATAAGGTATGGGACCAGCTCTGGAGAAAGGTAGCTTATTTGTTTTGTTTTGTGTTTTTGAGATAGTATCTCACACTAGCCCAGGCTGACCTAGAATTCATTATATAGTCTCAGGCTGGCCTCAAACTCACAGCAATCCTCCTACCTCAGACCTCCTGAATGCCGGGATTAAAGGCTTTCAGCACAACACCCAGCCAGCATAATGTATCTATATTCATTTGTGAAATAAGTAATTCCAGGGCCATTCCTTGCATATATAAGATTTTATATGCAGGTGACTGGAGAGACAGCTTAGCAGTTAAGACACTTGCCTATGAAGCCTAAGGACACGTGTTTGACTCTCCAGATTCCAGGTAAAATGGACACACAAGGTGACACAAGTGCAAGGTGACACATGTGCACTAGGTGGCACATGCGTCTGGAGTTTGATTGCAGTGGCTACAGGCCCTGGCAGACCAAGTCTATCTCATATATATATACATACATGAAGAATTATGCCATATAGAAATAAAGGAACAAAACCTTGAAATCCTTTTTAATTGACACTAACACCCAAACAATTACTCTAATTATATTTTCCCAATGGACAATATTGAAACAATACTCTGTGACCAAAAATATTTGCCTGATCAAGCCTTTATTTGTCATCACTTTGCCAGAGATTTGAAGAATTTTCACCTGGTTTAGATGCCTACTCATTTGATTGGAAATGTACACTCTCACTGATTTCAGAATCTGTTAGGTCTTCTCCAAAGACCTTCATATAACACCACCCCAAATTCTATCTTAAACAAGGGCAGGAGATCTGAATAAACATGGCTCAAAAGAATAAATGTAAATAGCCAACAAATACATGGAAAAAGTGTTCAATACCATTAGCTATCAAGGAAATGCAAATCAAAACTAAAATGACATATCATCTTACCTCAGCAGATTAACAGCTATAATGATCATCATAATAATGGGTGTAGACAAAAAGTAACTTTCTAACATTGATGGTATAATTATGGAGAATTGTATGGAGGTCCCTCAAAACCTAAATATAAGCTGGGCGTGGTGACACATGCCTTCAATCCCAGCATTCAGGAGGTAGAGGTAGGAGGATCGCTATGAGTTTAAGGCCACCCTGAGACTACACAGTGAATTTCAGGTCAGCCTTGGCTAGAGTGAGACCCTATTTCAAAAAAACCAAAAAGAAAAAAAAAAACCCTAAATATAGATTTACCATATGATGTAATTATTTCATTTCTAGGCATATATCTCAACAAAATGAAAACAAGGAGATGTCTACCTGCCTCTGTTTAATGCAGCACTGTTCACAAGGCAAGAGAGGGAGTCAATGTACATGCCCATCAGGTGGTAAATGGATAAAGAGAAGGTGGTACATATGCCCAGTGGAACATTATTCAGCTATAAGAACAAAGAAATGCTGTTGTTTACAGCAACATAGATAGAACTTACAGTCTTTATGCTAAATGAAACAAGGTAGACATAGAAAGGTAAGTACTCCATGCTACACTCTGGTAGGTGGCAGCCTGAATGTAGGATAGTGTTAAGCAGAGGTGTTTACAGTGGATAAAACAAGGCTATATTTCATCAGGGTGCATTGTATATGCATATTGAAATATAGGATCAAGGGCTGGAGAGATTACTCAATGGTTACGGTGCTTGCCTGCAAAGCCTAAGGACCAAGGTTCAATCCCCCAGTACCCACATAAAGCTAGATACACAGTGGTGCATGCATCTGGAGTTGGTTTGCAGTGCCTAGAGGGCCTGGTACATCCATTCTTTCTCTCTCCCTCTCTCTTTCTTCCCCTCTCTCTCCTTCCCTCCCTCCTTCCTTGCAAATAAATAAAATAATAAAAAATAGAAATATCAAATCCTAATAATATGTATAATTACATACTATGCAAAATATATTAAGAACTTTCTGAAGAAAAGGGTACAGAAAGCATGGAGACACTCACAGTCAGGTCGTTTAGGTGGTCCCAGTAAGACATGTTAGGTGTACCCCCATATCATTAGCTGACAATGGTCACATTGCCCATAACTTAAGGACTTTAGATGACATTTCACCCAAATCAACTACCCAATCAAACCAGTCAACAAAATGATTAATAAATCAATAAAAACATTTGAAACACACAAAGGAAAGTGTGTGGACTCCCCTTCTGCCTAATGTAGCCATAGACTCTAATGAAAATTCTACTCCTACTGGAACATTCAGGAAAACCTGAGACTATACAGACACTGGAGGGTGAGGGGAAAATTCTCTTCAGGACTACAGAGATAAAATTATTTTCTTTTATGCTAAACTTAGGTAAGTGAGACAAAAAACACTAATTTGAGGAAACAATATATGGATGATTAAAAAAATTTTTATGTCTCCATATTACCCTCTCATTATTACATGGCTTTAGGAGCAAAAAAAAAATTGATATACATATCACATGATAGAAACAGCATCTACTATCAAATGTAACATGTACATAGGGAAAACTTACCAATCTTCCTGTCTAAAATCTCATCTGGGGAGTTTAAAACCATATCCATCGCTTCCTCATTAATTCATATCATGATGTGTTTAAGAGTAATTGTAAAGAACAAATATGGCTGGACTAAATGTAAAGTGTGTGCCATGGGCAGTGGCCACAGGCCGAGGAGCTTATATGTGATGGCCCAGGTGTTTGCATGAGGACAGGGTTTGGCTGTACAGATTTCCTAGTCTTGTGCATATCACTACCAATTCACTCCTGTGCAGTGTCCAGCAGAGTGGCATTTCTCCTTTTATGTTTATAATTTATTTTATTTTATTTTTATTTGAAACAGAGAGGGGCAGATAGAGAGAACAAGTGCACTAGGGCCTTTGGCCACTGCAAACAAACTACAGACACATACTCCACCTTGTGTATCTGGCATACATGGGTCCTGGGGAATCAAACCTGGGTTCTTTGGCTTTGTAGGCAAGTGCTTAACTCCAGCCCCCTTTATTTTATTTTATTTTATTTTTTGTTTTTTAAAGTAGAGTATCTCTCTAGCCCAAGCTGACCTGGAGTTCACAATGTAGGCTCAGGCTGCCCTATAATTAATTCACAGCAACCTTCCTACCTCTGCCTCCCAAGTGCTGCCCAGATTAGAGTGGCATTTTTTATGTTATTCCCAAGACATTTTCTTAGCAACATGAGAAGTAGACTACTTTTCCCTTAAAGGGAAAGAAACGTTTTGGTTTTAATTCTCTGATATGGGCACTGAATATTATACTTGAAAAATGACTTTAAGGAATTATTGAAAAAGATTAAGGTTATTTCTCTTTTCCATCACCTTACATTATTACAAATGTTGGTTATTTCTAAACATTCTTATATTAGTTATTATGTCACTGGGATTTTAAAGCAACTAGATCAAGGAGCCAGTTCAGGTATTTCATGTTTTTCATAAAGAAGGAAAGCAGAAGCTATGAATGCCTTACTCCAGTCTCCACCTGGGCCAGAGGCATAAAAATGAAGAACAAGGAGCTAGAGCAATGGCTTAGCAGTGAAGGCGCTTACCCGCAAAGCCTAAGGACCCATGTTTGACTATCCAGGTCCCATGTAAGCCAGATGCACAAGGTGATGCAAGCACACAAGGTCACACATGTGCACAAAGAGGTACACATATGTCTGGAGGTAGAGTGCAGTAGTTAGGCCCTAGCATGCCCTTTTTTTTTCTCTCTCTCATAAATATATATATATATATATATATATATATATATATATATATATATATATATATGCCAGTCTATTGAGTTGGGCTTGCCTTAAAAAAAAAAAAAAGTGAAGAACAAGCTGGGTCTGGTGGCGCACACCTTTAATCCCAGTGCTCAGGAAACAGAAGGAGGAGGATCACTACAAGTTCAAGGCCAGCCTGGGACACCAGAGTGAATTCCAGGTTAACCTGGACTAGAGTGAAACCCTAGAAAAAACAAAAAAAGAATGAAGAGCAGACAGGTCTCCCAGGTGTTGGTGGTTTATGGTATGCCTCAGCGATGTCAAGACTCCCAGACTACGGGACGGCCCGAAATTCTCAGTCTCCTGTGACATAGGGTAGTGGTCAAGGAACTTGGATGCCATGTTATTTCTGGCTCGGGTCTGTGAACTTCATCATGAACTAGTCATGAGATGCTGTGTAAGAGTTCGCAAACAGCTCACGACCTGATAGATATCACTCTAAACAAACTTTTATAGTGAGTTTAAAGCTTTATAACCAGCTGTTTTTGAAGTACACCTTTTAAAATTCAGATTCACATGGCAATTTCTGTAAAGATTTTCATATCATTATTATTTCCTTTATTTAGTGAGCAGAAGGATTTTATTTTGGCTTGGGGTGGGTGGAAGCATAAGATGTGCATTATACCCTGTGCTTACAACTGGTATACACATTTGTAAGGATTGATGTGCAAACATTATAATGAAAACTTATTATCTGTATGTCTATATGCTAAAAAAATTACATTAAGTTAAATAATGTAAACAAGGTAAGCTCTAGTTGCAGAGCCCATTCATTTTGCCTTACTGACCAATACTCAATTATAAAAATGCATTGCAGGCTATAAATGCAAGTCATATATGCAATTTTAGTTAAAAATTCAGTGCTGGGCTGGGGAGATAGCTCAGCAGTTGAGGCGCTTGCCTGCAAAACCTAACAACTTGGGTTTGATCCCCAGTGCTCTCAGTAGCTCATGCTTCTGGAGTTTGCTTGTAGCAGGTGGAGGCCTGATGCACTCATTCTCTCTTCTTACAAATAAATAAAATATTTAAAAACTCAATGCTAAAATATATTTTAATGACTCTCAGATATATAAATTATGATCTCAGTATGTAATTAATATGAGAATTTTCTATGATGTATGGGAGTATTTGAGTATTAACATCTAGTATACATTTTACATGAAAGCACAGCTTATGTTGGAATTACTATTTCCATCCGAGGCCACATGTGATTAGCAGCCACATTGGCTTTTTTTTTAAAGTAATTATTTATTTGCACACAGGGTACACCAGGACTTCCTGCTGCTGTAAACCAAATCCAGACAACTGTGCAGCTTTTGGCTTCTGGAGAATCTAACCAGGCCATCAGGCTTTGCAGGTAAGCACCTTTAACTGCTGAGCCATCTCCCCAGCTCCACATTGATTTTTTTAAAAATTAATTTCTTAAAGAAGGTAAGACATATGATGTGGGAATACTATTTGCTAGCCACTGTGCCCAACAGTTTTCCCTCTGATGCAGTGGGACAAAAAACATCAGGGCACATATGTCCTTTGTTTCCTGTTAGATTCCAGACTAGAATACACTGTTCCTATAATAGTAGACAGTCTCCCCGAGAAGTCAAAGGTGTTGCTATCCTGCCTTTCAGCAGTAAAACAAAACCAAGCAGCATGTGCCCGGGGATGTGCCAAAGCCTGTGCTATGATGTCCTTCTCGTTGCTGGGACAAAGCACCTGACCAGAAGCAGCTGCTAGGTGGAACGGCTTTGCTGTGGCTTACAGTCTGCAGGCAAGTTTTCTCATCGTGATGGAGACAAGCATGCCAGAGCAGGGCTGGGCACTGCATCTGACCACAGCAGCTGGCAGGAAGCAGCAAGAGAGTGCACTAAGCTATCCAAACTGGACTAATAGACCTCAAGGTCCCCGACTCAGTGACATACGTCTTCCAGGAAGGCTCCACCTCCCAAATTGCCACCAGCTGAGGATCAAGTACAAGGCTCAACCACATGAGGACTTTATATTGAAACTATCAGAGTCTGATTAGAGATGTTTCAGGTTTATATTAGATTAGTCCTTTAATTTTTGCTATCTTGGAGGACTGCTTATGATGAAGTATAAATGCTCAGAAACACTTCGGGGAGAAATAACTGACAGCTCACGTAGATGCTTTCACTTACCTGATGATTCAATTCATGGGGTTTTCTACGGATAGAAATACATAGTTAAATATAGCAAATACATAGTTTTACCCATCTGTCTATTTTTTACATTCAAGTTGTTGAGGTATTAGCTCAATGGCATTGGAACTTCCTAAAACTTCAAGATGATAGCATCTGACTAATATTCTAAGCTCTTAGAGTTTTCCTGCCATTCAGCCTTCTAGGAACATAGTGTATTCTTCAGTAGCACAATGCCAATGAACGAGTCTCCATCTGAGCTGTGCTATTGCTCTTCCTGCTAGATCTGTCCTCGCACTTTAAGCTCTGCCTCTCTGCATCCTCAGTTATCTTATAAAGCTCCACAGCTCTTCATGCAGATATTGGGGATCTGGCTAGTGCATAGTGATATCTTCTCTCAGTCACATGAAGCCCTGTAGTGATGACAGAGCAGAGAGCCAGGCAAACTCGGACCCTGACCCTGCAGCATCCACACTCTCAGGAGGAGACATCATGCCAGGCTACAGAGATGGTTCAATGGTTAAGGTGCTTGCCTGTGAAGCCTAAGGTCCCAGGTTCAGTTCCCCAGAACTAGCAATTCTCTGATTATTCTGATTTCAAAAGCAGGACATGAGTCATTAAAAATCACTTACTGGCTAAACATTAGAAAAAAAATTGCTTAAATTAACCAAAGTAAAGCGCTAGTCCTTGCTAATGTCATAAATAGGCAATATTCATTAGGCCAATTTATGTAATGCTAGGGCCTTGGCATTCGGAGTTTCTCTGAAACTTTTTCCATTCACAAATCCAATTGGGGAGTTCTGGAAGGAGTAACTGTATTGCTTATAATGCTTTGCCCAAGCCTGGCACATCACAGGTGTGTAATATTTGACAATAGATTGAATGGTTAAATACCTTGGATATGGGGACCTTCCAGAGATTTAGCATGATCTGGACTAATTTTTTTCATATTTCTTGCTTAGATTTAAAAAAAAAAAAAAAACATGTGTCAAAGGGATGGACAGATGGTTCAATGGTTAAGGTGCTTGTCTACAAAGCCTAATGACCCAAGTTTGATTCCCCAATACCCATGTAATCCAGATGCACATGGTGGCACATGCACCTGGAGTTTGTTTGCAGTTGCATGGGGCCCTGGTGTGCCCATACTCTCTCTTAAATAAATAAATAAAATGTTTTTAATAAAATATGTTAATATCCTCAAGGATTTTTCACCGAATCTCTTGCAGCCTATTACTCCCCTCCAAAGTGATAGATTAATATTTGTGGTCATAAGGTCTCAGCCTAAGCCATCCTTCTTCCCTTCTGTGGGGGAAGTGGAGCACAAAATGAACTTCACCAGGGCCGATGAGAGCACGAGAATCTGTACAACAATCTTTCCACAGGCCTGCCTGTGACGCAGGCCCTGAACCTGGTTTATCCACAGGACTTTCTGATGTGTCTTCACTCCATGTTGTTACATGGAGTACTGTTGCCACGTGTAGGACAGCTTGAGCCAGAAAGATGTGGTCTGTGTTTCACATAGAGCCTGAGTGAGCCTATGGACTGGCATGTCTACAGTCTGCGGGTTGAAGGGGGAACCAGTTTGTAAATATGGAGATGGTTCTAAGGGGTACCCTTTGGAGAGTGAAGGGGATATTCTTCATTACACAGGGACATCAGGCTAAGCTGGGTTTGCCATCTGAAAAGGCCCTATGGCAGATTTTATTTCTTTTATTTCCCTTTAATCTGTCTGGTTGTACCTTCTGGAGCATGAAATGTCACAATCTGGAGCACTGCACATCAAAAAAGCCCCTGAGAGGCTGGAGAGATGGTCTAGTCATTAAGGCGCTTGCCTGCAAACCCTAAGGACCAAGGTTAAATTCCCTAGTACCCACATAAGTTAAATGCACCAGGTATCTGCGTGTCGTTGAGAGATTTACAGTGGCTAGAGGCCCTGGTGCTCCTATTCTCTCCTTCTCCTTCCTTTTTCTCTCTCCTTAAATAAATAAATGTTTTAAAAAATTAATTCCCTGAGAATTTAGTGAATGTCATGAGGCCCCTTCCCAGGAAAACTGCACAGAGAGACAACCTACAAAATGAAATGATGCTTAGGATGTCAGAGGGCTTGCACCATCTGACCCCAGCTACGGCCACTGTGACACTTGATGATTCTCTACTGAGTTTCAAAACAAGTCTTTGACACTCTCCTTTGGCATTTTGTTTCCCTTCCCTTTGCAAAGCCACAATGTTACCTTTGCAGACAGACGATTAGACCAACATGCTGAGCCAAGGGATGCCAAGCTAGTGGTTTCCCAGAGAAATAACCCACTTGAAAGGCTCCCAAACTGCATCCTCCGTGTTTGTGCCTGCTTAGTGGTTGGCACACTGGAGAAAATAACAGCCAGTAGGCTATCCAACCTAAATTTACAGAAGGGATGAAAGCTACAGGCATGATAAAATGTCTCCCCTCTTGGAAATGTACAAATCCTTGACCGCACTGAGGGAGCCAATTATTTTAAGTTTAGTTTTATTAAAGGATTGTATCATTCCCAAGCGTATGAAGGAGGTTAAAGAAACAGTAGAAACAAAAACATACTTGCAGGAAGGGTTAGTGTCTGGAGGAGTTCTTCTAAGAAGGTGGAGAATATTTCCCATCAAGCTGAACTGGGATCGATAATTGCCCATTAGACATCTCCCAGAAGTGGTATCTAATGAACAGAACCTCCATTCACAGGAACAATATGGGTAGCAAGCCCACCAGCTTTCCTTTGGGAGGGGTAGCCGCATTGCCTGGTACTGGCTGCATTAAGAACTTTCAGCTCAGTGTTCTTAAAACATGTTTTATTTGTTTGTTTGAGATAGAACAAGAGAGAATAGGCACACCAGGAGCTCCACCCACTGCAACAAACCCCAGACATGAGCCACCTTGGGCATCTGGTTTACGTGGGTACCAGGAAATTGAACCTGGGTCCTTGGGTTTCACAGGCAAGCACCTTAACCACTGAGAAATCTCTCCAGGCACCATTTCTTTTTAAAATCTTGCCTTCACTAGAAATAGTTTTAACTGCAATGAGGAGTCTTCAGGGAAGCAACTTTGGAACTTTCTGATTTGCTCACAAATGTAGGACTATATCAGTTTCTAGCTTACCACTGCTTGGCTGGGTGATCCTTACAAAATAAACAGGAGGTGGGTAATTGGCTACCTCGTGACAAAGCCATGCATGTGAGTGGAGGTCCCATGGGGCCCCATGCTTCCTGCCACCTTGGATCCCTCCTGATCTTAGAAGCTGAATGCCAGGCTAGAACTCTGTCAAATATTAAAAGATAAACTCGGTTGTTGGAGGGGCGTGTGCGTGAGTATGCATGGAAAAGACACAAAGCTTAACAACCTGGACCATGAGCCAGCCCCAGTCAGCAACCACAGAAGTAAGATTGGAAGAAATGACAATGCAAGGAGAAGTCAGTGCTATAAGTTTTCTTCATCAATTTGTTTTCCAAGCAAAAGAATTTGATCACTCTCAGAGATCAAAAAACATATGACCACTTTGCTCCCAGTATAAAATAGCTCTTGCTCAAATAAGAACTAAACTGGATATAAAAATCTTTAAGCTAACTAGGATACATTTGGCAACACTGTATTAGCACACAGAGAGCTATAGCTCATGACAAAAATCTGTCACTGTTTTTGTCTTACACAGACTGACTTTCACAGATGCTGTGGTGGGGCCACCAGCCATGACATGGTCCCTGACAGGATGTGGTGGAAAGTAGCTAGCATCACTTACAAAATATTCAGACGGTGACGGTTGGAATCAGATGAGCCTCACAAACTCATGTGTTCTGAATGCTTGGTCTCTAGCTGATGGCAATTTGGGAGGTGGAGCCCTGCTGGAAGAGGCGTGTCACTTAGGGGATGCAGACCTTGGGGTTTATTAGCCTCCAGTTTGCCAGTGCTAGTTGGCTCACTCTCCTGCTGCAGTCTACCTGCTGTGACAGAGGCGATGTCTAGCTTCTGCTCATGCCATCCTTTCCCCTACCATCATGGAGCTTCCCCTTGAGTTTATAGGCCAAAATAAAAACCTTTCCTCCCATCAGCTGCTTTTGGTAAGGTGCTTTATCCCAACAAAGAGAAGGTAGCTACTAGGTAGACCAACATAATTAAGGGATTTTAAGAAAACCTGTGAACCCCGTGATTGTTTGAATGTAAAGTATCCTCCATAAACTCATGTGTTCGAATGCTGAATATGTAGTCATAGCACTGTTTTTAGGAATGTTGTTCAACATTTAGGAGGTGAAGCCTTGCAGGGGGAAGTATGTCACTGGCACAAACCATGAGATGTTATAGCCCAGACTTCACTTCCCTTGCTCATCCTGGATACTTCCTCCCTGCTGATGTAATGTGACCACTTTTGTTCCTGCCATGTTTTCCCTGAAACCATGGTACTTGCCCTCAAAAGTTTAATCCAAAAACAAACCATTTTCTTCCTTAAGCTGCTTCTGGGCATGTATTCTTAAAAATTTTATTTATTTACTTATTTCATTATTTATTTATTTATTTTTGAGAGAGAAAGGAGCAGAGAGAGATAGAGACTTAGCACATCAGGATCTCCAGCCACTGGAAATGACTCCAAATGCATGCACCACCTTGTGCATCTGGCTTTGCATGGGGACTGGGGAATCAAACCTTGGTTCTTAGGCTTTGTAGGCATGCGTCTTTACTGCTAAACCATCCCCCAGCCCTCTTCTTCTTTTTAACCCCAACAATGAGAAACCAGCTGATACAACCCTGCTTTCAGGAAGCAAGGGAGTGGACACAAAGAATGTTGATGGACACCAAGTGGAACCGAGAACTATTTAGAAGATGCAACAGTCAACAAGACAACTGTTCTGCTCTTCTGAACACGTTTAAATGTCTTGGGAAAATAAAGTAAGGATGATGTGTTATTATAGTAAAAGAAACTGGAGAGACACAACAATTAAACAAAGTGCATGACTTTGAACCTAAAATTGAACAAAGCAGTTATAAAAGACATTTGGGGATAGTGCAGGAAATAGAAACACACAGGAGATTTAGATGACATTAATGGTTAATGTTGTAGGTACTGAAGTCAGCTTAACATTGATGGGATGAACCTTGAAACCAGACGCAGTTTATAGGAGAAATGACATTTATTTGAAGCTTACCGATCCAGGGGAAGTTCAATAATGGCAGAAGAACGTGGCCTCCTTTTACGGATCCAAGCAGAGGGAAATATCACCACCAGCACCACACACAAACACACACCAGGAACCCCAGGCAGAGATCAAGCATTCTGCATATCTCTGGCTGGAATTCAGATCTGCCTCCAAACAGACCTCAAGGCTGGGCCCTAGGATCTGCCCACAATGAGGTCAAGTTACAAGCTTGAATAAAACTCTTAAGTCTATTGGAGGACATCCACTCAAACCACCACAGTAGGAATAGTGCTGGCCACTCCTACTAAGCTATTTCCAGACAAAACATTGTCCTGCCTATGATTTACAGCAACTTACTTCAGGAGAGAAAACAGTGACTCAAAAGTTGATCTGGGGCTGGAGCGATGGCTTAGCGGTTAAGTGCTTGCCTGTGAAGCCTAAGGACCCCGGTTCGAGGCTCGGTTCCCCAGGTCCCACGTTAGCCAGATGCACAAGGGGGCGCACGCATCTGGAGTTCGTTTGCAGAGGCTGGAAGCCCTGGCGCGCCCATTCTCTCTCTCTCCCTCTATCTGTCTTTCTCTCTCTGTCTGTTGCTCTCAAATAAATAAAATAAATTAAAAAAAATTTTAAAAAAAAAGTTGATCTGTTATTAAATATGGGGAATGGTATATTGATGTGTATGTTTATCATGTATCTCATGTTCTCCTTTTTGTGTGCTTACATGAAGAGAAGTACAGGTGTGCCTCCCCGAAGATTATCACAATGTAAAAGGGGATAGGATTAGAATGAGGAAGTGATGCCAGTGAGGGCACAGTTAATGTATGAAGCTCCCATTCTAAAACACCCCCAAACCTTTCCTAGCTCGCACGCTGTCCTTAGGATGAGACCCCATTGCCCGCTTCCCAGTAGGCCCTCTGTCTTCTGTGGTCCACTGCTACAGACACCAACTGTAGAGCCCTCTTGCAATCAGGCTGAGCTCGGCCTCCCTGTCCCTTCCTAACAGATGTAACTGAACCATCAGTGAATCTCAGCCAGCTGTACTCCACCCTTTGTCCTTCCACATGCAGCAAAAGCAGGATGGGCATCTGACCCCTTCCCATGCCTCCCCCCCACCAACAAGAACATGAGAGGAAATCATATCACTGTCAGACTTGTGATATAATGAAAAATGAAGAAACAGGCAGGGAGATGGCTTAGCAATTAAAAGGTGTTGTTTGCAAAGCCTGCCAACTCAGGTTTGAATCCTTAGTATGCATGTAAGGCCAGATGTTTTACAAAGTGAAATATGTGTCTGGAATTTGTATGAAGTAACAAGAGTAAGTAGCATGCCCGTTCTCTCTTTCATTCTCTTATGCACACACATGCATATAAGTAAGTAAATAAAGTATTTTTAATGAAGAACAGCTTCAAAGGAACTGATTAAATTTTACATTTGGGCTGAAGCGATGGTTTAGCTTCTAAAGTGGTTGCCTACGAAGCCTAAGGACCCAGGTTTGATTCCCCAGCATCCACATAAGCCAGACACATATGGTAGGTCATGTGTTTAGAGTTCATTTGTAGTGGCTGGAGGCTCTGGTGCATCCATTCTCATTCTCTCCCTCAAATAAGTAAATCAATACAATAATTTAAATACATTTAACAACTTGGAATATTCAATACACACAGATACATGAGTTACTTTGAAAATAATTCAAGTCAATACAAACTGAATAAAACTTAAAATATAGCCATGCAATGCAGTATCATATAACTTCTAAAAGCTAAAAGAAAATGTGTATGCACTCATCCAATATATGTCTGTAAGTAAACTGAGAGTGATAAAAATTCATGTATGGTGTATAATCATGTTAAATATATATAGAGCTAAGAATCTATAAGAATATATAGATAGCTGCATCCAATTAAGGAGATGTATGGAAATTTTTTAAATGTCTGCTTTGAATCACTGGAAAGAAACTTTTTTCATCTTATATCAATTTTTAAAATTTTTATTTGTTTTCAAAGAGAGAGGAAGAGAGAGAGAGAGAGAGAGAGAGCAAGCAAGCATGGGTGCACCAAGACCTCTGGCCACTGCAAACAACCTCTAGATACATGTGCCACTTTGTGTATCTGGCTTTCCATGTGTACTGAGAAATCAAACTTGGGTCCTTAAACTTTGTAGGTAAGCACTGTTAACAGCTAATCTCTCTCTCTCTCTCTCTCTCTCTCTCTTTCTATATATATATATATATATATATACATATATATATATATATATATATATATATGGTGAGGTTTACTTTTTCAAGAGATGCATTAAAAAAAAACATTTGAAAACTTTCAATGTCTAGTCAGAGTAAAAAGTTACTGCAAACTAAAAATGGAACTAAATATCATTAATGGGATTTTTAAAGAAACCTACAAAAAAAATCCATGGGTGGCATATATACATATTTGTTTTAAAAATTAAGGTCATTAAAGTTTACAAGTTTTATATATTCTATTGTAACATTTACTTCTTTGTGTTAAAAAAGAAGTCTTTTAAAAATTATGTAATATATGTATAATAGAACAATGAAATAAACACAAGTTTAATAGAATAAACCATTCCTCAAAATTTTAAACATATTTTTATTTATTTATTTGTAAGTGGAGAAAGAGAAAGAGAGAGAATGGGCATGTCAGAGCCTCCAGCCACTGTAAACACAGTCCACCTGCACCACCTTGTGCGTGAGTTCTGAGGAATCAAACCAGGGTCATAGGCTTCACAGGCAAGCACCTTAATTGCTGAGCCATTTTTCCAGGGTAACCTAATTCTAGAACACTTCCCAGGAATATTAATAACACTGATAAATCCCTACCAAGATTTATTTAAAAACAAAGAAAAAAGAAATTAACAAGAAAGTGGGATGTTCAATATAAATAGTACAGATAAAACGCAAACCATGTTACAGTATGTTGAACAGGCTTATGTCAGTCAGTTGGGATTCCAGGTGCCATGGACGCCCTCTGACATATATGCCATGGAAGTGGATACAAGAAGAAACATGATTTGCTATTGATTAAGAAAACTGGATTCATCATTTAAAACTTCCCCAGAAACAAATTCTAGGCCCAGAAGGCTTTACTTTTTTTTTTTTTTTTTTTGCAGTTTCAAGGAAAGATAAATCATTCTTATATAGATACTTCTTGTAATCCGAGCACTCGGGAGGCAGAGGGAGGAGGAGAGCCATGAGTTCAAGGTCACCATGAGACTTCATAGTGAATTCCAGGCTACCCTGGGCCAGAGTGAGACCCTACCTCAAAAAAAAAAAAAGAAAGAAAGAAAGAAAAGAAAAATAAAGAGCCCGGCCCAATTCGTTTTATGTGGCTAGCATAAACTGACTTCAAAATCTGTGGGTTTGTATGAAAGAAAAATTATAGAACAAATGCTCTCATGTACATGATGTTAAAATGCTATAAAACATTAACAAATGGAATTCAGTAGACTATGAAAAGAATAATGTGTCATGACCAAGTGGGGGTTAATTCCGTGCACGCAGGAGTGTTTCAACATTTGAAAATAAATCAATGTAATTCAGTATATAAACAAAAAGTAAAGAGTTCATTTAATCATCTCAAGAGATGCATAAAAAAAAACATTTGAAAACTTTCAATGTCTAGTCAGAGTAAAAAGTTACTGCAAACTAAAAATGGAACTAAATATCATTAATGGGATTTTTAAAGAAACCTACAAAAAAATCCATGGGTGGCATCAGACTAACCAGTGATATATTGGAAACACTTCCTAATATTGGAAAAGACACAAATACCCAATTTAAATAAGAGGGAAAAATTTGTATACACTAGCATGGAAAAAGCTCAAAGAAAGTAATTTTTAAATCTAATGTAATCTATATAAACTAGAACTATATAAAACATAAAAACAAAACCATGCTTATTTAGTTTAACTGTAAACATTCTGGAAGGATAGGACCCAAACTGCTCACAGTGGTTATTTTTATGAGAAGAAAGAGAATCTATGTTTGCATATGGAGAATAGTGGGGTTTACTTTTTCATTCATGTGTGTATGTGTGTGCATGTTCATGTGTGTGCAGGTGCATCTGTGTACACATGTGTGTAGAGGCCAGAGGACAACCATGAATGGCATTCCTCAGGCACCGTCTCCCTCCTTTGAAACAGGGTCTGTCATTGGCCCAGAACTCACCTATTAAGAGTGGCCAGCAAGCCCCAGGGGTGTCCTTGGCCCTGCTTCCCTAAAGCAGTTTGCACAAAACCTTTCTCTACAAATAAATTTATCTCCATTTCCCTCTAGCAACTTCTAAATACAACTCCAAGTTTTTTTTTTAATTTTTTTTAATTTATTTCTTTGCAAGTAGAGAGAAAGGAAGACAGAGAGAGAAAGGGGGATGTAGTGGGCTTACTAGACATCCTGCCACTGCTCACAAACTCCAGACACATGTGTCACTTCGTGCATCTGGCTTTACGTGGGTACTAGAGATTCGAACCTGGGCCAGCGGGCTTTGTAAGCAAGTGTCTCTAACCTCTGAGCCATCTCTCCAGCCCAACTCCAAGTTTCATTGGTCCTGTCCATGAATCAAGTGTACGGGAGGCAAGGAGGAAATACCTTCCAACTACCAAGCATATTTGAACATTTCATGTTGTTTACCTGTGCTTCCAGGTTTTTTTTTCTGGATGGTAAGACCACAGGTGAGGTTTTCTGGAATCCTAAATCCAGAAGGCGTCTTGGGAACACAGCTTGTCCCTTCCAAGAGAACAAAACTGGATTTAAAAAATCTTTACCAGCTGCTTAAATTGTGTGTTTTCCTCACAGACATCAAACAATAATCCAGATATATGAAATTATTTTTACTCCTCATGGCTTATGTAGATGTGGTTGCCAGTTTAACCCTTTCTATTCTAATTTAAATCATATAGTTCCCTCACTTCATTTGGAGCTATTCTGTTGACATTCAGCATGGTTAAAAAAAAAAATCTCATTTCCTGCCTCAAATCCACGTTCCATAGCCAGAATGCATCTCTTCCTAGATTTAAGATCTCTATGTATTCTTTTATTTTGTGCAAGATGAGAATAAACCTCCCACACTATGGGATGAGGTTTTAGCCAGAACTTTGGGGGTGAATTGCTACATCTAAGAGCATCCCAAGGTTAAGAGCTTAACCAACAAGGGAGAGTGGAGGAAATCAGGCTTGATCTTCCCTGGGTACAAACTGGCTTTGTGGTGATCTAATTGGTGCTCCCAAGGCTAGGAGGAGGGTCTGACAAAATTCAACTAGACAGTCTTTTCCCACTGGCAACAGGACAAAACCTAGATGACATAATTCACAGGATAGGAAATTAGGAACAGATAGGACGCACACACAGGGCTACTGTATTTCTTCCAAAGGGAGTGCACACATTGAATAGATTACCAGAGAGGATTCTCGAAGTTGGCAAAATCAATTCGTTCAAGAGATAGCAGTAGAGTATGAGGGAAGATGAAGGCCAGAACAGAAGGGCCAGCCACTTAAAGGTGGACTTTAACCTGAGTTGGCGTGATTCACCTTTCTCCTCAAACTTCGATCACTCCTGTGAGTTCGCGTTCAGCAATATTGTCTTTCAGTGCTGGCATGTAGGCTAATTGCACCTTGCTGTCCGAACGTCCAGCACAGGGCTAAGGCCTCAATTATTTTCTATTGCTTAGGACAGACATATTTTTCCATAAATTTAAATGAAAGAAATTAAGTAGAGGCAAATTACTTGGAACTGCTCAGAAATTCAGGGCTTCTGGAAACATTTCAGAGCAAAGCAGCCAGGGTAGGGTTTTGTCCTTTCCTTGAAGTCCAAATTACTCTAATGAATGCAGCAGTGAGACTGTCCCCTTTTACCTCGTAGTAAGAATAGGTAACATGCATAAGTGCATATATCAAGCTAGCCCAAATGCACCCAGCAGTGTCTCACTGTGTCTTCAATATATCTTCTCCTCATTTGAGAAAATGCTGCAAGGTTACAAATACCCTTGTCAGAGAGACTTTTTTTAAAAAATCCTATTTTTATTATTACTTACGGAATACAGTATGTCCGTAATTAATAATAGGATACATCATGTGTTGGTACCATTCTTTCCCTTGTCCCATTCCATTCCTCATGGGACCCTCCTCAGTGGGGTTGCAGTTTTCTCTGTGGGGTTGTGGGTATTGCATTGTGGGAGCAGCAGTTAGCTACTGGGGAGAGGCAGTGTCTCTGCGCATGGTAAGTAAACAAGTAAAGAATGACAAATGCACCCTCTCCTCTCTCCCCTGCACCGCTGGTGGAAGGGACATCAAGCATGCCATCCGCTGCACAGTGGGAACTGAACAGAACAGCAGGCATGACTGACAGAAAAGCCCAATTGCCCCTTTGAGACTAGCTCAGGAGCTCACGCCATGGTGGTGAGCCCTCACCTGTGGGAGGTGCTTAAGGGCACTCATCCTGGAAGACAGGAAGAGTAGCAGCTCCCCTGGGCCATTGCTCCCAAGAATTTTCGTCAAGGTGTTCTAGAGGAACAGATAGAATGAACTGTATTAAAAGGGAATTTTTTGGATTAGTTTACAGCAGTCGAATGACAGTTTCCAGCTCTTTAGCCCATGCTGGTCTTCAGTCCACCCTGGAAGGCAGCAAGCAGCACTGCATCCAGGTGGGAAGAAGGGATTTCTTCTCAGAGCTCTTAGGTAAAGCCCCCCCCAGCCCACCCTAGAGGGGCCACCCACTCTGGGGGAAGTGTTCACCTTGGGGGAAGGACTTCCTCCTTCAGTTAATCCTTCCTGGAAGCAAACTCAGAGACCCTCTCAAGAGGAATGCCCGTGGATTCCTAAACAGAACAAGGTGACAATGAAACTTAACCATCACACCAAGGTACATATAACTATAGAAGGTATGCAGGACATGTCTGCTGAGATACCAGGACGTCTGGTTTGTTCGTACACGATACTGGGTTTAGTGTCCTCCTCTATGGAATTTGATCTTGCTTCCAGCACATGGCTTGGCCTATAAACTGGTGCTCAATCCTGGGGTGGCAAAATACCAAGGTACCAGGTGTCAGAGGAATTAGTGATTCTTTGTGACACAGAATCAGGGAAGGCTGTACTCACTAGAGCCAGGAAGATCCAAGGAACCAAGAGAGCGACTGGAGGAGACACCTCCATCATATTCCTTTCTTCCCTGGCTTGACATTGCTCTGTATTTACAATTGTGCTAGGATTCTTGTGTGATTAGAAAAAGCATACCCAGAACATTCTAAGATCATTTCCATATATATATATAATGGGTATATTTGTAAGATTGCTTTGAACATTAAAAGTGGTATATTTTTTCCATTAAGAAAATCGTAGTTGGCATACAGATGATACCTAAGTACCATCCATTCTGGCATGTTCAAATATACTCTGATTTCTTGGTTCCTGTTCCCACTCCTACCCACTTCCCCTCTTCCACCAAGTCCCCTCCCCCTTATATCTTCCCTCCTTCTCTTTATATCACAGGAATCCTTTTGCCCTTCTCTCCCCTCTCTTCCAGCTCATCTCTTTTTAAAAATAGTTTTTTTTTTTAAATTTATTTAGTAGATAGTTTATGTGTGTGAGAGAAAGGGAGAGGGAGAGAATGGGCACAACGGCCTCTAGCCACTGCAAACAAACTCTGGACACATATGCCAGCTTGTGCATCTGGCTTGCATGGGTTCTGAGGAATCGAATCTGGTTCCTTTGGCTTTGCAGGCAAGTGCTTTAATTGCTAAGCCATCTCTTCAACTCCAGCTCATCTTTTTATATTCACTTTTGGTTATAGTATGACCCTCCCTTTTTAGGAGTTATGTATCTCATATACATATATATCTCCTATTTTCATTGCCTAGGCCAGACATATTTTTTCCATAAATTTAAATGAAAGAAATTAAGTAGAGGCAAATTAGTTAGAACTGCTCAGAAATTCAAGGCTTCTGGAAATGTTTCAGAGCAAAGCAGCTAGGATAGGGTTTTGTCCTTTCCTTAGAGTCCAAACTACTCTAATGTATCTACTCTAATATATCTCCTATATGTGTGTGCATGTATATCTCACATATAGATATAGACATTGCAAGCTAAGATCCACATATCAGAGAGACTATGCCATTTTGGTCCTTTTGACTTTGAGTTACTCAATATAATTCTTTAAAGGTCCATCCATTTTCCTTCAAATTTCATTCTTCCATATTGCTGAAAAGCATTCCATTGTGTATAGTGCCATATTTTCGTTATTAATTCATCTGTTGATGGGCATTTAGGCCATTTCTAGTTCTTAGCTATTACAGTCAGAGCTGCAATAAATGTGGATATGCCTGTATCTCTGGAGTACAGCGGTCTAGCTGGGTCTCATGGCAGATCTATTTGCAACCCTTTGAGACACCTCCATGCCAATTTCCATAATGGCTATACTAGTTTGCACTCTCACAAAGTTCCTCTTTTCCTGCAACCTGGCCAGCACTTGTTGTCTGTTTTCTTTCTTTCTTTTTCATGTTTTATTTTATTTTATTTTTTTTTTGAGAGAGAATGGGCTACCAGGGCCTCCAGCCACTGCAAACATTGCAAAGGCATGTGCGTCTGGCTTATGTGGGTACTGGGAAATTGGACTTGAGTCCTTAGGCTTCACAGGCAAGTACCTTAACCACTAAGCCATGTTTTCAGCCCCTGTTGTCTGTGTTCATGATGTTAGTCATTTTGACTGGGGTAATACTGGTTTCAGAGTGGTTTCAATTTGCATTTCCCTAATGGCTAGGGATGTTGAACATTTTTCAAAGTGCTTATTGGCCATTTGTGTTTCTTTGTTGTAAGCTGTCTATTCATTTCCTGGGCCCATTTGGTGATTTGCAGATTTATTATTTGGTGTTTAATTTTTGCAGTTCTTTATAAACTCTGGTTATTAGCCCTTGTCTGAAGTATAGATAGCAAGGATGTCCTTCATTTCCATAGGCTATTCACTTTGCTGATGGCTTCATGTGCTATTAAGCAATGTTTTTATTCCATGTCATTTCACTTACTAGTCCTTGGAGCTATTTCCTGCACTTTTGGAGTGCTGCTCAGAAAGTTCTCACCTAGACCTACATCTTGGAGCATGTTCCTTATTTTTGTTCCTCCAGAACTTCTGCATTTCTGGTTTTAGTTCACCTTTAACTGACATTTACACAGGATGGAATTTCATTCTTCTGCAGGTGAATATCCTGTTTTTGCCAGCTCCATTGTGCTTTTTTTCCCCACTGGATGTTTTTGGCTCATTAGTCAAAGATTAGGTGGCCAAAACAGTGTGTTTCTATTTCTAGGTCCTGTGCTCTGTTCCATTGATCTATGTCTCTTTCAGTGTCAGCCCCTTGCTGTCTTCATCGCTGTGTGATGCTGTCTTCTTTCTCCTGACAATGGCTTTGGCTGTCATGGTCACTTCCTGAATGATCTTCTTTCTCTCTTGGTGAGAAATATCATGGGGACTTGCATGGAAACTGCATTGACTTTGTAGTGGATAGCCCAGGCTGGCTTCCAATCTGAAATTGTGAGTGCTGAGTACACCACACCTGGCTAAAAGATACTTTTTTTTTTTTTAAAATTTATTTGAGAGCGACAGACACAGAGAGAAATACAGATAGAGGGAGAGGGAGAGAATGGGCGCGCCAGGGCTTCCAGCCTCTGCAAACGAACTCCAGACGCGTGCGCCTCCTTGTGCATCTGGCTAACGTGGGACCTGGGGAACTGAGCCTCGAACCGGGGTCCTTAGGCTTCACAAGCAAGCGCTTAACCGCTAAGCCATCTCTCCAGCCCTAAAAGATACTTCTTAAAGGTCCAGTTCTCTACTTGGGACGTAGCTCCCTCTCAAAGATTTTCTTCATCACTTGGAGAGCAACTGAGTTTTCAAATGTGTCAATCTTCTCATTGCTCCCACTTAGAGGAAGAAAATATTTTGAGAGACTTCTGGTCAAGGTTGTGGATTTATAACCATGCTAGAGCTCTGAAGATGAAATCAGAAAGCAGCAGGAACTGAGGACAGCCATAATCTACCAACAACATAAGAATAGGCAGCTGACTCCCAGGCAGGAGATGAACCTCCAACATCAGCAAGGGCCCAGGTGAAACCACAGAGGAACTGGCGAGATGAGCAAGAGCGCTGCTTCCACGGTGAGCCTGACAACCTACGCCAGGGAGACGGAGACAGACACTGAGGACGCTCAAAATGCACCACAGCAGAAGTCCAGAAGCTGCTGAGAGCTCAACACTAAAGTAAACTTAAAGCATACCCACCATGGCTCAGGGAATTTTGGGGAAGAGTGGAGGGAAAGAATGCAAGAGCCACAGGTTGGGAAAGAGTATCCAGAGACATAGCTCTCTCCACAATGACTGACCACTGCTCTCAGAACTCATAACCTACAACACATGGTAAATACTGGCAATGTCACTAAGGAGGGTCTTCAGTAGTGGGGGGGGGGCAGGGAGGAGATGAATGATGGAACCAACACATGATGTGTCTATACAAAGTTTCTGCTTAATAAAGAAAGACCTTTGGGGGAAAAAAAAAAAAAAACATTTTGAGCCCAAGTAAGAGGCCCATGTGCTGATACTGGGGAGGTATCCGAAGGTTTGCTGACATCAGGATGAGCAGTCCCCATGGGTCCCCTGGACAGATTCTAACCACTGGAGGCAGGATGTACACTGTCACTGGTCATATTTCTTAAAGGAAACAGCTGTGGACTCAGGGTGTGATTTGTAGCCTGTCAGCTGTAGGAAGCCATGCGGCCTCCTGAGTGGGACTTTTGATAAGAGAGAGTGGTTACAGGCTGGGGAACATGATTTAGCACCTCCCACTTACTCTCAGCAGAGACTTAATCAACTACAGTGTAGATTTCCTCCCCAGGCTTCACCAAAGCTGTGAAGTTTCTGAATCTTATTGCTGTCATTATCATCAAGGATAAATGAGTCTAGGAATAGTATCAGGAATTCTGATTATCACAATGGAAAGAAAACAATTATCATGTGGACAATATTGCTCTTTCTCTCTTTTGCCAAAATTGGAGTTAGAAACTGGCTATTAATAACAAATTTTAACTGCTTAAAAAGTTCTGTAGGGGGCCGGTTGTGGTGGCGCATGCCTTTAATCCCAGCACTCGGAAGGCAGAGGTAGGAGGATCGGAGAGAGTTCGAGGCCACCCTGAGACTACACAGTGAATTCCAGGTCAACCTGAGCTAGAACAACATAAACAACAACAACAAAAACTTGTATAGAGGGCTGGAGAAATGGCTCAGCAGTTAAGACACTTACCTGCCAAGCCTAATGACCCAAATTTGATTACCAAGTACCCACATAAAGGCAGATGCACAAAATGTTGCATGCATCTAGAGTTCATTTGAAATGGCTTGAGGCTCTGGCATACCCATTCCAATCTCTTTCTGTTTCTCTTCTCTTCTTTTCTTTCTCTCTCTCTTTCTCTCCCTATGTATGACTGCATGCCAATAAATAAATAATTTTTTTTTTCTATAGGGATGGAGAGACCACCTGAATTTGAGTCTCCAGAACCCATTTAAAGTGCTGGGCATGGGCACACATACCTACAAACCCCAGTACAGCAAAGGTGAGCAGAAGTAAGGAAATTGCCTGGCTTCCTAAAAAGCAGCGAGCTTCCCTGTCAGTAAGAAACTCCAGCTCAAACAAGAATGGGTGGGAAAGCTGAGGAGGGGACACTTGACACTCTTCTGTTGGCCGCTACAGGGGAGTGCCTCCCATTGCAGGACAATGCCCAGGAAGCAAATGCACCTACATGTACAGACACCACACATTACGTCCACACCCACATGAACAAAAAAGCAAAAGTAAGAAAAGCTTTCTATCAATGGTACAGCACTAAAGCGCCATCCTGCATAATTTCAGAAGCATCACAAGACCGAGACATGGTGGGTGTCAGTCACTTCCCTCTTTATTTCAAATGTTCTGTCATGAGCAGCTTTCAGGCACATTTGTTGGGAGGATAATTTGTGGATATAAAAATATAAAAATAACTTTTTGTTGCTTAATCTTTTGAAAAACATTTTATTTGAGAGAGAAAGAGAGAGAGGAGAGAGAGAATGAGAATGCCAGGGCCTCTAACCATTGTAAATGAACTACAGGCACATGTGCCATCTTGTGCATCTGGCTTACATGGGTACTGAGGAATCAACCTGGGTCCGTTGGCTTTGTAGGCAAGCACCTTAACTGCTAAGCCATTTGTCCAGCCCTTGATTAATCTTTGGGTCTCATATATGCAGTGGAGGGAAAACATTTTATTCCCTGAAAAGTAAATGAGACCCATTTTATTTAATTTGAGAGAGTTAATTCCTGCATAACGATAGGGCAATTGACTCTGGCCTTCTTAGAAGGAAACTATTCAATCTCCCCATGGGAGTAGGTCTGTTGAGTGGGCATTGATTTTGCATTTTGCAGGGGAGAACCTGAGCTCAAATTGGTGAGGTTTACTTTCAAAATTAGAATGGAGACTACTGTCCAGTCTCCTGGCCCCGGGCCCCCGAGCATTTGATGCAGATGCTACTGGGCTGGAAAGGCCAGTGAGGAGATTTACACTCAATTAAATGACAAGGTAGGAGATTGAAGCCCAGCTGAATTTCCTGGTAGGTAATGATATCTTTTCCAGCATCCTCTTCAGATAAGGAGCCATGTGTGCATGTGTGTGCGTGCATGTGTGTGCATGCATGTGAGTGTGTGTGTGTTGCATCAACCCAAAGGGGGCGCCTTTCCCTAATTCAAACCAAAGAGCTCTCTTGGCTAGCTGGGCCCTCAGCCAGTCATTCAGTACCCCACGCTTCGTTTCCATGGCTCTTCTTGTAGATGAGCAGTGGAATTTACTTTTTTATTTTTTTATTAGCAACATCACTTTCTTTCCCCCTGTCTGTCTTCTCCTTTCCCTTCAGGGTACAGAGTGATGGCAGTACATGTTTTGTCCTCATATATGTGTACAGATAGATGATTTTTACATCCTGTCTTGAAGTCCTTTTATTGGGGTTTTATCTAATATGAAATGCTTTTCCTATCAATTAGGCAGGGTATTTAAAGGATTTTTTTTTTTTATCCGCATGGCCCTTTGTTATTTATAATGCTCCATGAGTCGAATTTATTTGGAATCTTGTATATCTCACTTCTCAGACCAACATCCAAGTTGTTTCTATAAATAAGAAGCCTGGAGCCATTTAACTTAATTTCAAAGACTCCTCTCCATGAAGCTAAATGGAATAGTCTGGAGTTTTCTGGTATTAATCTATGTGATTTCATTTTCAATAGCAATATTAAGTTGCCATCTTATTTTATTGTTAAGTTTTTAAATGTTCTGGGATCACTTTGGAAATAAACAAGGTTATAATAATAAATTATGCCTCCTAAGAATACTAACACTTCTTTCATTTCTGGTTTGTTTGTTTGTTTTGTTTTGTTTTTTTGAGGTAAAGTCTCACTCTAGCTCAGGCTGACCTGGAATGCTATGTAGTCTCAGGGTGACCTCAAACTCACGGTGATCCTCCTACCTCTGCCTCCCGAGTGCTGGGATTAAAGGTGTGTGCCATCACATCTGGCTCTGTTTATTTCTAATGACTACACAGGACAATGTCATTTCATTTTCTAACATTGTCATTTTGGACCAGCTGAAGCCACAATGGCTAGCTATGACCCTGAGGGATGCCATCTTTTCTTCCGGAGTTCAGTGTATGTTGACTTGGGCAAGCTTTGCATGATGAAACACACTGAGTTTTGATCCTGATGCGGATGCTAATGTGAGTTCTCAGCCTGTGTCCCCACTCTGTAAAGGTACCTCATCTTTCACATACGACTGAGTCTTAAGCACTCTGAGTTCCTTTCACACAAAGAGTTCATGAAAGCTGAAAGGGTCTGGACTTCCTCATTCTTATGCCCCACCATGTCCACAACTTACTGTTTTCAGAGTTGAGTTAAAATATCAACTCTACCTCCAGAAGAATAGAAAAACAGTACCAAGTGCTAGGAAGAATGAAGGGGGTGGAGTCTGGCTGTCAGGGAATCCACTGATCTGTGCATTCATTCCTCCACGTCATGCCTTGTGGTTGAAAGATTTCAAGACAGTGGTGAATGGAGGCCTGAAGGAGGCAGCTCATAGGCTCGGGTCTACAAAGAGGTGAGATACGGGTACAGAGCCCGGGAAGGAAAGGCAGGTGGAACAGCCCTTGGAAAGGGTCCATGAAGGTGGCATTTTGAAGGCTGGGCTTAGTTTATGAGAAATGAAAGGTGTCCTATGGCTGGAGCTTAAAGATTAGGGAAGAAAGCAATTGGACAGAAGCTGAAAAAGAGGACTGAAACTTAGTCACAATGTCTGTTCTTTATGGTACCCTGGGGGTAAGCCCCAAGGGACAAGAAACAAAGGATTTCCAACAAGAGCCGGACTCTGTAGGCAGCCAGCCCCAGGTCCCCACGGCCTGTGGACCTGGACCCTCCTGATGCGTTTCGGACCACGCTAGACTGAGTGTGCACAAGGAGCTCCATACCAGCCACCTTTACTTGTGTAAATGAAGTAAGTAAGCAAGTATTCGGAGATATTTACACAACAACCAAGTTGTCTAACTATGTGTTTCTCAAATTAGAGGACTAGTTTTTCAAATATTTTATTTATTTATTTGCAGAGAGAGAGAGAGAGAAAAGAAAAGGAGAGAGAAAGCTACTACAGCCAATGAGTATGGGTGCACCAGGGCCTCCAGCCATTGCAAATGAGCTCCAGACACATGTGCCACTCTGTGCATCTGCCTTATGTGTATACTGGGATTTGAACTTGGGTTGTTAGGCTTGGCAGACAAGCACCTTAATCCCTGAACCATCTCTCCAGCCCAGCCCAGGACTATTAAATGAACCATCACGACTGTACTCTGACCACACAGACTGTCGGGTGCTGCCCAAGAGGACACATACACATATCTAACTCCAGATTTGGACATGTTTTTCTCTCCACTTCCAATGTTTCTCTATCTTTTTCAAATGCCTATGCATGAACTAAAACCAAGATCAATGTTAACTTTCTGGGAGGTGTTCCTAGTCTTCAGATGGTTTGGCAAAGTCCTTATGGGAGCCCTGAGAGCATATTTTTCCCCTCCTTCATTCTTTCATGTGAGGGTGGAGCAAGATGGTACCACTCATGAATCAGAACGGGGATCCTCACCAGGCATGGAACCCAATCTACCCATGCCTTTTCCTTGGGCCTCCCAGCCTTCAAAAGCATAATAAATTCCTCTTGTTTTAAAGCCACCCAGTTTACATTATTTTCTTATAATAGTCTTAAATGACTAAGAAAATAAGTGACTATGAAGAAATACAGCTTCTGGGTGTCTGGGTATATTTGTACAGGGAAAAAACTCAACCTTAGGACCTCCTTGCTCATTTTGTCAATTGCTAAATTATTTGGATTTTCTGATAAAAATGTCAAGGGTCAAGCATACTCTCCATAAATTAAATGTTATTACTACCTATGAATATTTAACAAGGTCTAAGCTCTTTTGTTAAAGTTCAGGAAAGATCTTGGGATAGTAACATCCCATACTCTGATAAGGAGAAAGGAGGAAGAAGAAGGCAGAGGAGGAAAAGTGGCACTTTGAACACACATCTACCTTGAAAGTTTTCACCTACACCTGGCATTTCATCTTGAAATTTGGGTGCTAATGCCTGCTAATGCTGATGCTAATGGGACATTTACCATATCTAAAACCTTTGAGCTAAGTTCTTAGTAAAGGAGATGTCTACAAGAGACCACAGCCAATGAATGGAGCTGAAGCTACTACAGCCAATGAATGGAGCTGAAGCTACTATGACCAATGAATGGAGCTGGAACTACTACAGCTAATGAATGGAACTGAAGCTACTACAGCCAATGAGTGGAGCTGAAGTTACTACAGCCAATGAATGGAGCTGAAGCTACTACAACAGATGAAAGAGCTCCTGGTAGAGGAAAACCTCTCCTGTTTCCTCCAATCTAAACCACTGCTTTCCTTGCAGGCTTGAGCATTCATGCCCAGCATCCTTCTTAGTGAGTACCAAGGACAGGAGAGAGTAATCACTACACAGGAGTTGTGGCAGGCTATAACTCAGTCTTAAAGGACAGGATGCCAGGGGACTGCCAGAGTGTCACCTTTTATTAGGTTTCCTCCCACTCAGCAGCCTCTGTGACACAGAAAACTCCCATTCTTTTTTTTTTTTCGAGGTAGGGTCTCACTGTAGTCCAGGCTGACCTGTAATTCACTATGGAGTCTCAGGGTGGCCTCGAACTCACGGCAATCCTCCCACCTGTGCCTCCTGAGTGCTGGGATTAAAGGCGTGAGCCACCACACCTGGCTAAAACTCCCATTCTTAATTGAGTTTGTCTCAGGCAAACACAATGATACTTTTCTTGGTTTCTCACGGTAGACTAAGGCTATACAAGTGGTTTTTATAGGCTAGGCTGTGGGTTTTGGAGTCTGAGAAGGAGCATGGGGGGCTGTGAGATATTTGACAAAGGAGAGTTACGGCCACAGGATCTGTGAGACAGGGACTTTGAGTATTTTGATTTTAAAGAGATGTTTTTCTACTCACTCAACAAAGTTTACTGAATGTCTATCGTGGGAGTTGAGTCAGAAACTCTGCCCCCCCCAAAAAGAGAAAAAGCAAGGAGCCTGGAAAGATGGCTTGTTGGTTAAGGCATTTGCAAAACCTAACAACCCAAGTTCAATTCTCCAGCACCCACTTAAAAGCCAGATGCACCAAGTGGTTCATACATCTGGAGTTTATTTGCAGTGGCTGGAGGCCTTGCTGTGTTCATTCACTCTTTTTTCTTCTCTCTATGTCTCTGCTTGCAAATAAATGAGTTTTTTTTTTTTTTTTTAAGAAGAGAGAAAACATGTCTCTTATGTAGTTTGTATCATGCAAGGAAAAGAAAGATAATCAAAGCATGACAGATAAGGAACCTTATATGACGTGTTAGGTGGCAAAAACAACCATGGGGGGAGAGCAGAGTGGAAGAGGGAATGTTGGGGAGTGGACATGTGACAGCATTAAAATGGGCGCACAAGCCTTATGAAGTCATGAAAACGCATGAAAAATCAGCCAGGCAGTATTGACGGGAAGAGAAATCAGGCAGAGGGAACTACAGGAACAAAGACAGAAGTGGGGACCCAGCCTGGTATATGCTCACCTGATTTCAAGTGAGCCATCTAACCAGCCCAGTCAATACATCTTTTAATGTGTGATATAGAACTATCTTGAGACTCTGAGTGGTCCACACAAGACAGGACTGAGAATGAACAGCCCAGACTGATCACACCCACATCAAACTGGTACTGGGAGGTGAAGTCCATCCTGAGGATCCAGCAGTGCCCAGATGAAATGGCTCAAGTGTGGGGCTTTATAATCTTAAGCTGTAAGCAGCTAGAGGCTTCTCTCTCTCTCTCTCCGTGTATGTGTGTGTGTGTGTGTGTGTGTGTGAGTGAAAGTAGTGACTGGAGACTGAGGAAACTTGGGAGTGACTTTCAGACAAGTTGAATGTGTGAAGTCCACTGGACGGTCACATGCAGTGTGAGTTCAGAGCCCAGAAGCCCTGTATGATGGATCTGGGCATTGATGGCTTGCTTACAGGGGACATGTGTGATCGCCAAAAGGATCCTAAGTGAAGGTGACATGAAAATCAAGGACTGAGCCCAGTACTTGTGAAAATTAGGAGGAAGCTTAAAATGACCTGGAATCATCATAATCTCTTGTTAACTCTTTCAGGTGTCGTGGGCTCTGTACGGGTCTCGGGAGGAGTATGGCGATGAACAGGGTGGCATTGTTTCTGTCCTCAGGGAGTGTGTCAAAGGGACAGGATGGCAGAGAATTATAAGCGTAATGGAACACACAAACAAGAGCTTTCAGAATAAAAGAAAGGCAAGCTTCATTATGAGCAGAGGGCTAATGAAACGAGAGCCCTTGCTAAGTGGGGGCAAGTATGTGCATTTATTCATTCTTCACACTGTAGTTTAGTTCACATGCTTATTGACGTGCTTGAGAACACTCAGGGCCTCGGCCATCAGGTGTGGGGTGGATGTGCCATCAAACAGGTGTCGTGAGACCTGATGGACGCAGTGCACAAGCTCAGCATGGAGTCACTCTGACAATGTGTGGAAGCAATGGGAAAGTGTGTTTGGACAATGGACTCAGCTCCCACCCAATTGTGATTCGATGTCTTACCACACTTTCTCTGCCTAACCTGGACCTGTGGATTTCGCCACATAAGGAAAATCCTTTGATCTGCGTAAAAATGGGGTCTTAGCCAGGCATGGTGGCACATGCTTTTAACCCTAGCATTTGGGAGGCTGAGGTAGGAGGATTGCCTTGAGTTCAAGGCCAGCCTGAGACTACAGAGTAAATTTCAGGTCAGCCTGGGCTAGAGCGAGACCCTACCTCAAAGCAAAAAAAAAAAAAAGGGGGATCTTACAAAAGTGGTGAGGTTCCATCGGGGTTCCTGACAGACAGGATTTGTTCTCTGGCAAGGTCATAGGCAACTGGGGGTCCTGCCACTATCTGCTTCAATAAGAGTACCTCAGAAAGCTCTGGAGGGATGGGCAGTTGGCTCTAACATCCAGCTCCTGAGGGAAACTTGGGCCTCAGGGTAGAAGGATGGGTTCTTCTTGGAAACTCTCATGTCACAATCAAGAGTGCTAATGTACTCATTTGGCTTCCTCTTTTGACATCTTGGGCTTGAAAACCATGTCCTTTTTGTAATCAGAAAAAAAAGCAAGATTCTGTTGGGCTGGGTTTCCGGAAATGCCCCTGTAACGAAATCTGGGAAATGACAAATGTGAACAATGCGGGAAGTGGTAGGAATGCTCACTGCGTGAGTCATTCAAACCCATGTTGGAGACATGACTGGACAAATGTGGGGGACAAGGGTCTGTCCTGATGGAAAGCCCAGTGAAGTCCCTCTCCTTCATTGCCTGGACAACAGTGACACCTTTCTTCGCAGGAACAGGCTTTCATTATGCCTTCCTTCTCTCTATAACACTCACTGTCTGCTTAAGACCTGAGTAAGGCACAGGCTTTTCCCTTCTGCTTATATCCCAGGCATTATTTTCCCTTGAAGCCACCATGATTCTAAAAACTACCCTTGGAACAAGATATGGCAAATATGGCCAATTAAAGAAAGTGTGTCAGGGTGTGGTGACACGATTCCAACACTCAGGAGGCAGAGGTAAGAGGACCACAGTGAATTAAAGGACAGCCTGGAACTATAGTGTGAATGCCAGGTGAGCTTGAGCTAGGGGGAGACCCTACCTCAAGAGAAAGGAAGAAAGGAAGGAAGGAAAGGAGAGAGGGAGGGAGGGAGGGAGGGAGGGAGGGAGGAAGGAAGGAAGGAAGGAAGGAAGGAAGGAAGGAAGGAAGGAAGGAAGGAAGGAAGGAAGGAAGGGCATGGCAGGGAAGGGAAGGGAAGGGAAGGAAGGAGGGAGGAAGGAAGGAAGGAAGTCTGGCACTGAGGAGGAGGTTCAGTGGTGAAGAGTACTTGCTACCTAAGCCTGATGACTGGAGTTTAGATCCCCAGAGCCTACATAAAGCTTGATTAAAATCACACACATGTCTGAAATCCTATAGCCATAGGAAACAGAGTCAGAAGAATTCTGAAGCTCATGAGCCAGCTAAGTTTGACAGTAAGAGCAGAAAAAAAGGAAACAATAATAGGAAAGACCCTAACTTCAAACAAGGTGGGGAACAGGGACCAATACCACAGGCTGCTGTCCTCTGGCCTCCACATGTGCACAATGGCACATGGGTGTGCGCACACACACACACACACACACACACACACACACACGGAGAGAGAGAGGGAGAAGCCTCTAGCTGCTTACAGCTCAGGGTTATAAAGCCCCACACTTGAGCCATTTCATCTGGGCACTGCTGGATCCTCAGGATGGACTTCACCTCCCAGTACCAGTTTGATGTGGGTGTGATCAGTCTGGGCTGTTCATTCTCAGTCCTGTCTTGTGTGGACCACTCAGAGTCTCAAGATAGTTCTATACCACACATTAAAAGATGTATTGACTGGGCTGGTTAGATGGCTCAGCACTTAAGGCACTTGTTAGCAAAGCCTAATGACCTGAGTTCAAGTCCCCAGTACCCACATAAAAGCCAGCTGGCACATGCATCTGGAATTCATTTGCATTGGTTGGTGGCCTGGGCATATCCATTCTCTCTGTCTCTCTTCTCTGTACTAGCAAATAAATAATTAATTAATTAATAAGTAAATAAATAAATAAATAAACAGATGTATGGACTTTCTAAAGTCAATTCTAATTGAGTAGAAAGTAAAGGTATACCAAGTGAACGCCACCTACTACCCAAATGGTTTTGTTTACATAACAAAGGTGTTCTTTGTTCTCTGACATCCACGTAAGATGTGGTCCTTGCAGCTGGGGAGATGGCACAGTTGTTAAGCACTGTGGCAGTGTGAGGAGCAGAGCTGGATCCTCATCACATACGCACTTCCCACGTGGGTGAGGTGACCACCTGCAATCCCAGAGGCCAGGAGTTAGATGCAGAAAGTTTTGGGCTCAAATGAGAGCCTGCCTCAGTAACACAAAGGGGAAAGAGTGCAGGTTGGAGATATGGCTCTGCAGTTAAGGTGTTTGTCTGCAAAGCCTAAGGACTCAACTTCAATTCCCAAGTACTCACACAAAGCCAGATATACAAGGTGGCACATGCATCTAGAGTTCATTTGCAATGGCTAGATGCCCTGAGGTGCCCATTCTCTCTTTCTCTCTCTTGTTCTTTCCCTCCCTTCTTCCTCCTTCCCTCTTCTCCTCTCTCAAATAAATAATAAAATTAAACGAGGAAAGATTAAGGAAAGTACATATGTCATCCTGTTAACATCTGGCCTCGCATACACACATGTGTCTCTACACCCATGATCTCACACACATATGCATAACACACACACACACCCTTGTTTGCTTCTAAACTAACATCACTCAGCCCATATTTCACACACTTTCTTCTTTCCTGATCTCGGGACTAGCAATCTAGCAATAACATCTTTCCTCTTGAGTATCTTTAATTTTTATGCACTGGTTATTTCTATACCATACAAACCTTTTCACTTTCTCCCCAAAACTCACATCTGCTTCGTGCCAGATTTGTGTTCTCTTCCTATGCTCCCTCTCACATTCTTGTGGTTTCTGAACTCCTGGACAAACACAGTGCACACTGTGACCCCTGGTTATATCTCCTTCATGCCTGTCAAGCTCGTTTCACCTCTATGTTCCTTTGAGATACTTCCGGAAAGCCATCGCCAAGCTACAGTCTCATGTCTGCCTGTTGAGCTGACTGCCTCAGCCTGTTTGAAACACTCCCATTTGGCCTCTATAACACAGTGACTACTTGATTCCTCTGTGTTTTTTATTTGGGGCTGGTGGGGTGGTCCTTGGGGTCAAACCCAGGGACATGTACATGTTAGGCAAATGCTCTATCACTGAGTAATATCCACAGCCCTTTCTTAAGATTTTATTTTTGAGGGACTAAGGGGATGTAAAATGTGCAAACATTGGGGACTAGAGTTTGGACTCCTAGGATCCATGTAAATTCCTAGTGGGCATGGAGGCCACCTATAATCCCAGCTCTGAGGAGGTGGAGATGGACTCCCTGGGGCAAGCTGGCTATCCAGATGAGCTGAACCTGTGAGCTCTGAGCTCGAGGTAGAGCAAGGAGCAAGATGCCTGATGGCAACCCCAGGCCTACACACACACACACACACACACACACACACACACACACACGTACCCATACATACCAACACACAGGAATACATACCACACACATATACAAAAAATATTTTGGAGATGAGTCTTGCTAATTTGTCCAGGATGACCTCAAATTTTCAATCCTTCTGTCTCAGGCTCCCAAATGTCTGGGTATTATCAGCTTTTGTCACCAGGTCTGGCTTTGTTATTTCCCTTAAAGAGCATTTTATGGCCATCTTGTAGTTCCAAATGCATGACTTTTCACACATTCTATACATACATGCATGTACACACACACACACACACACACACACACACACACACACACACACACACATATATATATATATATATTCACACACAGTATTCTCCAATCTAAGTCTCTTATCCAAAAAATTCTGCAGAAATTTTGGGTTGAAATTTCTATGGAACAGACCAACCTGAAGGCTTTGCCTTTGTTCCAGGGACACCCAGAATTGAGGTCATTTTCCTGAATCTTTCTTGAATTCTTGGATTCAAATACCCAGGCCATCCCTGGTCCCTCCTTTATTCCCTTGCTTACCTGTCCAGCCTGTTGCTGACAGCTGCTGGCTTCTGAGCAAGCCTGTCGGAGGCGCACACAACCCCTCTTCTGCTTGTCACTGTCCTGGACCAAATGACCCTCTTCTCCTCAGCTGTCCCAGCAGGGCCTCAGCTGCTGACAAGGACAACCATAGCTCATTTTTATGTTTATGGGTGGGAGCCGGGCATGGTGGCGCACACCCTTAACCCCAGCACTCGAGAGGCAGAGGATCGCTGTGAGTTCAAGGCCACCCTAAGACTACTTAGTGAATTCCAGGTCAGTCTGGGCTGACAAACACGTACATGTGCCCATACAAACCATGAGACCCTACCTTGAGAGGTCCCTGCTCTCTACTTTGTTTAAAACAGGGCCTCTCTTGATATTTTATACAGAATTTGTCCTTGACAACTTTTATACATATACATAATGGATTTTTATCATAATCCCCTCATATTACTTTCTTTGACCCCACCCCTCCTCCAACTGATTTTCTTCCTTCTGTGCTGTCTGCTCTTTTTTGTCCTCTTCCATCATCTACAATGACATATTGATTGGCCCAATATTGCACAATCTGAAACTGCTCATCACTCCTTTCATAGTGAAAGGTCATTTCTCATTAACTGTTGATATGAATATGCCTTGGGCTCATTCATTCATTCATTCATTCATTCACGTATTGATCAATAAAACTGAAGAAAACAACTGCTATGTGGAAAGGACTTATGAGGGAGCTAAGAGTGCAAAACATAAACAAATGAATAAAGAAACAGTAAATAAATTTTTAAAAAATTCAAGTTTGTATCTTTAAGAGAAAATGACTAATAAAGTAAGATAAGTGCTGGGGAAGAAAACTGGCCTTTGGTGATGTCTAGACTCTAAAATGAATGCTCTACCTGGGCAGAAAATTCAAGGACAGCATTGTGTAGGATACCTGGACTGACTCTTAAAGGTTGGCAAAGAGTGCAACGCTGGGAAGAGCAACACGCTTAGCATTCTGTTGTCTGTTTGTGGTTAATGTTTGTATACTGAGTAATGAAAGGATACAACGTTGTTCTCGTTGTTCTCATTCACATGTTAATTAAAGAAATTATCTTTTTCTACCATGTCTTCTTGGTAAATTTGTCAAAGGATAGTTGACAGGAAATGTTTGGGTTTACATCTAGACTCAATATTCAGTTCAGACTGGTATATATGTCAGTTTATTGCATGTGCATACATGTGTGGTGGGGGGCTGCATGTGTGTGTGGAGGCCAGAGGTTATTGTTGATATCTTCCTCAACTGCTCCCCACTGTAAGTTTTGAGACAAGCTCTTTAACATACTAATTTGGCTAGACAAGCGAAGCTGCAGGTTTCTGTTTCCACACCCCTCAGGACCCGGATCAGAGGAATACACTATCATGCTTAGCAGTTCTACAAGGGTTCTGGGAATCCAAACTCCCATCTTTATTCTTAGACAAGCAAACGCTTTACACACTGAGCCATCTCCTCAGCGTGTCTGTCACTTCTTACGCCAGGATCGCTCTGTGCTGATGACGACATGTTGACACCAGTCAGGACCGTGTCTCTAGCTATGCTCCAGCACTCAGCGCTGCTGTGGGCTTTTTAGGTCTTGTGATTCCATGTGAATTTCAGGATTATGTTTTTATTAATTTTTTTCATGAAGAATGTCATTCTACTTTTAAAAATTGTATCAAAACTGTGCCCCAGACACAGAGTGGGTAAAAGGAACATTTTGACAATATTGATACTCAACACTGTAAATATTGAAAACATAGTTTCCTAAATGCATAGTGTGTGCATAAGCAACATTGATTTAAGTCTTTATTCTTAGAAGACAATCAGTGGCAGAGGGAAAATAATTCTTCCCCTGATTCTCTAACTTTAGAAATGCCTGATAAACCCTAAGTTCATTCCCTCAAGAATTTCTGCCTTTTCTTTCCTTCAATTTCTTGGGTTTATCCCTCATTTCCACACTGTCTCCTGGTTCTCCAGCCCTTTCTTTTTATGAGGGAGGGAGAGAGGATTGGTGTGCCAAGGCTTCCTGCCATTTTGACTGAACTCCACATGCATGTGCCACGTTGTGCAGATGTGTGTCCTTGCCCACTGTGTCAGCTTGTGTGTCTGGCTTACATGGGATCTGGAGAGTCAAACATGGGTCCTTAAGCTTCACCACAGAGATATCCCTCCAGCCCTGTCTCCTGATTCTAATCTTGCCTTCTTGCAGAGATCTTTCACAATCAGCCTGATAATGGTTCTCTTGATTTGATGCTCACAGCATTAATAAATGGCTTAAGTTGTTTCTTTTATACATATCTGCATTTCTTGTAAACAAAACAAATGCTAGTTTGTTTTTAATTTTTGAGAATGGTTTCTTTATATTTGCTCCATTATTTTTATTCTAACCATCTAGAATAAGGTCTAACATTTCAAGTTTAATGTTTGAGAAATGGAGTGGGTTCATTACAAATCACCTTAGTTTCAGCAGTATGGTAAAGACAATTATAGTTTTTTTTTGTCATATGTGACATATATTTAAAATGTCTTCAGTTAATGCTATTTTAAGTCCATACTTATTGTTTCATAGTTGCTCAATTTTCTTTTTAATCTTTTGTGCCTTTCAGTTGTTTTTAGCAAATCTCATCTGTGGTAGGTGGTTGAGTAGTTATCAGTAAATATGTCAGGCTGTGTGACCACGATCACAGCAAGCTTTAAAATATTCTTTATTCCCCGAAATGCTCTCTTATGCCCACACTTAGATAACATTTTCCACTTCTGGCCCTAGGAAACCACCACTATGATTCATGTCTTATGGATTTGCTCTTATTGTATATTTCCTGTAAGTTCATTGTACAATTTTCAGTTTTACAGTATTTCAACATTCACCTGTGAAGCACTATGTGTTGGCATTTTGCTGCTTTATACTGCTAAATTGGGTTCCAATACATTCTAACGCATTATTTTTATGCCTTTCCAGTAATTGAATTTATTTTATTTATTTATTTATTTTGGTTTTTCGAGGTAGGGTCTCACTCTAGCTTAGGCTGACCTGGAATTCACTATGTAGTCCCAGGGTGGCCTCTAACTCACAGCAATCCTCCGACCTCTACCTCCTGAGTGCTAGGATTAAAGGTGTGTGCCACGCCCAGCTGAATTTGGTTTTAATGCTCCTGCAAACACCAAACTGGCTGCCCCAAGGAACTATGGGATTCTCTTGACTCCTTGTCCCATTGCTTTGGTTACTCTGGGATTATGAACACGTGTGTTCCCAGTGGGTCCTAGGGATCCGAATTCAGGTTGTCAGGCTAGCAGAGCAAGTGCTTTTAACCACTGATCTGTCCAATCAGTTCCAATAGCTAATTTGTAATATATCCACTATTTTGGGGTACAGTATTGTACAGATCTGTGAGGTAACCACCCTGTGAAACCATTTTACAATGGGAACACCAAAGAAAAGAAGGGCTATGTCAAGGTCATGCCATGGGCACCAAGTTAGAGCTATGACTCAACTATATTTCAGTATTTACACTTGAACTAGTCCTCTCAAGATGTAAACAAAAGAATCCACATCTTTCAGCCTGAATGTCAAAGCTGTAAAGATGACCTCCTTCCATTTTCATAACTTTATTTTCCAGTTTAACTCTTCCTTCTACACTAGACTACTACTTTCACAAAAGATGATCCCTTTGTCTGCCCTGTTCACTTCTTTTCACAAAGCACCCCCTTTTTTGCATGTGTATGTGTGTGCAAGCTTGTGTGCATGTATGTGCACATGCATGTGGAGGTCAACATCAATGTCTTCCTTAGTTACTCTCTACCTTACATATTTCTTAATATTTTACTTATTTATTTATTTAAGAGAGAGATAGAGAAAGAGAAGAGGCAGATTGAGAGGAGAATGGGCATGCCAGGGCCTCTAGCCATGGAAAACTCCAGATGCATGTGCCACCCTGTGCATCTGGCTTATATGGGTACTGGGAAATCGAAGCTGGGCTTCAAAGGCATGTGCCTTAACCGCTAAGCCATCTCTTCCAACCTCTCTACCTTATTTCTTGAGAGAGGGTCTCTCACTGAACCTAAGCTTACCAACTCAGGCGAACTAGCAAGCTAGTAAGACCCAGGGATTCTTCCATCTCCTCTCACTAGCCTTGGAATTATGGGCATGCACTGCTATGCCCAGCATTTTATGTGGGTGCTGGAAATCCAAACTGAGGTCCTTGGGTTTGTATGGCAAGCCATCTTCCCATCCCCTACATCAGCTTGGGATACCAAGTGCAAAACGCATACAACTCAAAAGAACTCTTCAGATAGCCCTGATCTCAGAGAGATAAGTCTTCTCCCAAGGTCATTCAGCTCTTGGGACTGGTTAGATGTAACCTGACCCCTATGCTCTGGTACATCATCAAGCCATGCAAGTCCCCTAGAGACTGCAGTTAATAAATGTGAGTTAGACACAGAAGCTGGGGCTTCCAGCAACCGGTAATTACCGACCCCCTGCTTCGTCCTTGCGTGCCTGCACCCAGCCAGTTTCTCAGCCTGCCTGCGTCTGCTAACACATCCACTCACATCCTGGTCATTATTGGTCCTCTCATTAAAGCTCCTCAGAAGGAGCTATTTCCTTCTGAGGAAATGGTAGTGGTTGTGCACAGGTTGGGCTCCGTTACAGATGGGACATGAAATCTTGGCATGTCATTGGCCATGAGTCATTAGAAGCCCAAGCTGTGTACCAGAGGACAGAGGGAAACCACAGGGCCTGGTTTCACTCTTGTGGTGACAGTCTTCTGGGAGGCTGGACTGGCTGACTGTGGTGGTTCAGCCATTCCCTGATGGCTGCTGCTTTCCTCCCCCACCGTCAGTACCAGACTGTTTGTCTTGGCCAGTCAGGACGTGGAACCCTCCCTGGCTAAGGCAATGCTACCGAGGGAGACACATCCACTTCCTGTCTTTCCACCCTCTACTCTGGCTACTACGCCATTTTGCACAGCTCCTTCCTGCTGTGGGGAGACATGTTTATGGGCACTTGGGACACAGGGACTCATTACCTTGGCAACAGTTTCTCACTACACCAACAATGGTTTTTGAAGTGGTCTTGGCTCCTGCGTGAATGGGACATCTATTCGCCAGCAACAAATACCCTTTATTTGGATCCTAGATTTTTCAACACATCTTTGATAGAAGATGTTGCCTTTAGCCTCAAGCCCAACTAGAAGCCTTTTCTTCATTTGAAATTCTTCTCTCTTCATTCATTTCTGTTTGCTACGGTGCATACCTTACACTTACCTTCTGGAAAATTAAATGTCGCCCTTTTTCATTAAGAAACAAAATTTCAGGCTGAAGAAGATGGCAGCCATTAAGCTGTAAGCCTACAAAGGATAAGGACCCAAGTTCAATTCCCCAAGTATCCACATAAAGCCAGATGCAAATGGTGCAGGCACCGTGCGCTCATTGCAGCAGCTGAAGGTCCTGATATGCTCATTCTCTCTATCTCCCCATCTCGCTGCTTGCAAATAAGTAAAGAAAAAGTTTCTGGCAGAGTAGATGGTTCAGTGGGTAAAGGCCCTTACTCTTCAAGCCTGCAAACCCAACATCAGAGCCCCAGAACCCACATAATGCTGCATGCAGAGTGGCATGTGTGTCCAGCACCTTGTGACTTTGGGAGATGGACCAGGAAGCATCCTGGATCTTGTCGACCAGCCTTCTTAGAAGCAAAACAACAAGAGAGAGCCTGCCTCAAGCAAGGTGACAGGAGAGGAGCAACACTCCACGGCCATCCTCTGATCTCTGTTAAGTGCACTGTAGCACGTGTGTGTGTGTGTGTGTGTGTGTGCGTGTGTGTGTGTGCACACACACACACTTCCATCAACTCAGCAGTTAGTATGCTCATTGGGCTGTATGACACCTACAGGAGAACCCTGGTTCTCAAGGACCCACAAAAGAACTGGAATATGTATGTGAAGAGTCAGGAGGCTCGCATTAGGGGAAGAGTGAACAGAGTGCTTGGAAGGAAGGCCTGAATATGACTCATGCTTTACATTGAACAACTTGCTAAGTCTCTTTACCCTCATCCACAAAATATATGAACAAGTGTCTCTTCTCAGGTTGTCTGTAAGGATTAAATAAGACAATTAAGTCTATATTGGGCCACAGTGATCATTTCTTACATTAGGATACAGAAAAATAAACAAGACTAGAGTCTCTTCTTCCAATGAATCCATATAATATCAAAGTTAACAATAAAACAGCTCAGGCATCTACCCAAAGCAACTACATGTCGACAACTAAAAACTAAATTTTTGTTGAGATACCTATAACAATTACTAAATTGGGATCAAAGATTTTTATTTATATTTATTTGCAAGCAGAGAGATAAATAGAAAGAAAAGAGACAGACAGCAGAGGGAGGACCTCTAGCCACTGCAAATGAACTCTAGATAGATGCACCACTTTGTGCACCTGGCTTTACATGGGTACTGGGGAATCAAGCTCAGGTTGTTAGGCTTTGCAGGCAATTGTCCTAACCACTGAGCAGTCTCTCAAGCTCTGAGATCATAGATTTTTTTTAAAAAATGGTCTGAACTTGTCCAATTAAAGTCAAAGTCAGATGGCAGAAAGCTTAGACACTTAATTCAGCTTCCAAATTTTCTAGCTGCGTTATACAAGATGAGGGTCAGCCGGTCCACAGTAACTGCTCACCAAGACAGAGCTCCGTGCCAGCCTCCCGTCACACACACACCAGGAGTGACTTCATGGATGGACCCGTAGCATTGCCAAACATGAGCTATTTCAAAGCATTTGAGCCCTGTGACACATGAGATGACATTTTGAAACATCACTCATACTTCTGATTCTTCCATTGCTCAGTCCTGTCTGGAACTCACACAGTTGCTCCACCAGTTACATCCTACATACTTAGAAAACCCTGAGTGGCAAACCCATGGCTGACATGTCCTGACAGGAGGCTGGTACCCCAGCCAGGACATTGTGAGTTCCGAGCCGTGTGCGCCAACTCCTAACCCTCTCCTACTGTGTCTGTCCCCGTGCCTTACGTAGTTTTGCCCAAAGCTAAGATCTGTTCTTATTTTTCTCTAGATATTTTCATGCATCCTTAATAAGCAAGCTGTTGTGGAAAGCAAGTTGGTGTAGTCTAAACATTTGAATTTGTAGCATCTGCAAGCTTATCTATCTGAAGTTTGGGGATACAACTTCTTCCAAGGAGGCACTATCAACAGGCAAGCACTCCCAGTCATCAGAAGGACATAAAAGTAGTGATTTCTGTTTGTTTGTTTTGTTTTCAATAAAAAAAGACTGAGCTCAGAGAGTATAATAGCTTCATTCTTTAAGGTTCGGGCCAGGCGCAGATGTTGTCCGTTTTGCCATTTTTTGGTTTCTCATCTCTGGCCATCAGAGTATAGACTAGACTTTCCTTTGAATTTCCTGTCATTTCACAAGGCCCGGGTCATTATAAAATACATGTCGAATATCTAGTTATATTTTTCAAGCTGCATTAAAATTCTTCTTTAAGGAGCACTACGTTTAGTGTGCTTGAAAGGGGTTAGTTTGTTTTCTAATATGTGCTTACAAGGAAGCCAAATATCTCTTCAATGTGTTCCCTTCTTTCTGATCCTTAAGTTCATCCATACACACATCTATTTTTCCACTTAGCACGTTTATTCACAGTCATATTAACCAGCTATCATGGGTTGAGCAATGTCTAAATTTACATTTTTTTCTTTTTTGGGGGGGTTTCCAAGGTAGGGTCTCACTCTAACCCAGGCTGTCCTGGAATTCACTACTGTTAACCTACAGCAGCAAAGGAGATAAAAGGTCAGACTGCAGATGAGGAGATGGCTCAGTGGTTAAAGGCACTTGCTTGCAAAGCCTGATGGCCAGGGTTTGATTTCCCAGTACCCATGTAAAGTCAGAGGCACAAAGTGGCACATGTGACTAGAGTTCATTTGTAGTGGCAAGATGCTCTGGTATGCACATTCTCTTTCTCTAATAAGTAACAATATTTTTTTTTTAATTAAGGGCTTGAGAGATGGATTAGCAGTTAAGGCATTTGTCTGCAAAACCAAAGGACCTAGGTTAAATTCCCCAGGACCCATATAAGCCAGATGCACAAGGGGTGCATGCACCTGGAGTTCATGTGCAGTGGCTGGAGGTCCTGGTGTGCCCATTACCCTCAGCCCCACTTCTTTCTCTTTCAAATAATAAATAAAACATTTTAAAATTTTAAGTTAAACTGGAGAAATAATGGAAGCAAAGCACTAGTGAAATTTCCTGAGGGAAATTCTCTGGGAGAGTCACTGTCGTGCCAGGAGAAATTTGCTTCTAGGGGCAGATGGCCTGGGGCTTGAAAGTGCCTCTTTCATGAATGGGTTCTGTAACCTCGGGCAAGTTCCTATACTCTAGTGAGCTGTGGTTTCCTCAACTTCAAACAAGGCTTACAATCACATAAGTACCACATAGAACCACAGGGAGGATCAGGTGAATGACATGAAACAGCCGTGGATAGCTTTTAGCATAGTGCTTAACTTTTCCATCCGTAAGAGAGTGATAACGTCTAAGAAAAACCTCACAGATGAGGTAACATTGCCTTTGATCTTGAAGAATGAGCAGGGAGGGATTTGCAAAGTGGGGAAGAAACATTGCATGTGGAAGAAAGAACATGTCTAAACATAGAGCCATGCATGTGTGTGACGTTAGACAGCACATGACGGTCAGTGTGGGGCTCAGACGGTATAGTCAGGTATCGCTTTGGTAATGGGGCATATTCTGAGACAAACATTATTAAGAGATTTGGTGTGTGTGGCTTGGTGACTGTGAACATCTAGAAGTGTTTATACAAACAAAGATGGCTAGAGCATTACTAGGTGATGGACTCCTATGGGATCCCTGATGTGCATCTGGTCCAGCATGTGCAGAAACGCGTGAGGAGGCAGATGTTCGTATCCATGGGGGTGTAAGTGGAGACTGGACAAGTAGGGTAGAATAATTGGAAGGGGAAGTAGAAAAGCCCATTGTTCATATAGGAAACATGGGGTATAGGATGGCATACTGTCTCCAGGAATGGGAGGCTGGGGCCTGGAGGGACGGAGAGGAGGGATAAAGAGTTCACAAGGACAGTTTTGGTGCTCACCCAGCAGCCGCCAAGTATTGACCAATGCTGGTGACAGACATACCTGGCGCCTGCCATGCCTCTCCATTTGCCACTGTGACTGCCCTGTGACCCACTCTTGGCAGAAGTAGTGATGGCTGAGAACTGGGAACCCCTGAGGCTCATCATTGAACCCCCATAGGCAAGTCTAATGGAATAACAGTTAGCCAAGATGGCTTCCACTTTGAACTCATGATTCCAATTTGTAAGGATTCACCAATATAGAGAGAGGAGACAGGGACTGAGAGAAAGTCAGAGAGAGGATGGGCAGGCCGGGGCCTCCCGCCACTGCAAACAAGCTCCAGGCATGTGTGCCATTTTGTGCATCTGGTTTTCCATGGGTACTGGGGAATTGGGCCCAGGCTAAGAGGTTTTGTGTGCAAGTATCATTAATTTCATATTCCAGCCCAAGAGCCACTAATTTTTTACATATTGGACTCAAGTGACACAACAGGGCCAAACCCCAGACAAGCTTTGAGCCTAGGCTGTCCGGCTTTAGAGTGCACTCCCACATCTTACTCCAGGCTCAACCATTAGCCTGGGACAACCAAGACATTTCCTTGTCATTGTCTTTCGTATCTTGAGAACTGCAACTGTTTCCAAACTTAAAATTCAACTTGGGAATGAGTGGCTTTTGTGGCAGCTTTAATTAAAATTCTAGAACACAGAGTCCTCCACAGAGGCCTTGCCCTGGAAAGCTTTGCTGGGGGTTGAACTCCATTCAAAGCAGGAGAATGTCTACAGCAAACATTTCCCTTTCCCTGTACTGTGGGCTGGCCTCTAGACGGGACCTCCTCCCCTGGACCCAAGAGGCAATTTAGTAGCCTTGTTGCTGTTCTCAACCCTCTGGCTGGGCAGATTTTGTTGTTTTGTAGCCCAGGTAAAGATGAGTGCATACATGCAGTGCCTGCATGCGTCCTATGGCACAGAGGGTGCTCGTCTGATTGTGATTAGTGCACCAACTTTAGTAATGCTTCCTTTTCTTTTTAAATAAGTATTCTTGAATATTTCATTTACCTATTTATTTGCAATCAGAGAGACAGAAAGAATGGGTATACCAGGCTCACTAGCCACTGCAAACATACTCCAGACACATGCTGCACTTAGTGCATCTAGCTTTTTGTGGATGCTGGAGAATCGAACCTGGGTGGTTGTTAGGCTTTGCAGGCAAGTGCCTTAACTGCTGAGCCATCTCTCCAGCCCCCAAAGCTTTCGTTTCCTTTTGGAGACTGAAAGTGTGGAGGTGACTTATCCTGCTTTAAATTGTGCATGGTGTTTTCAAGTGCTTTCAAACCAGCCACACTTATTATCCTAGGGAAAATGGGGCGTTCTCTAGCAGTAACGACACCTTGTTGGTTCCAAGGCACTTCACTGACTTTCCCATGCTTGCTTGTGATGATGGCATGTAAGTGTTGCTGGCTTTGAACTCACTCCTAAATTATGCAATGCTTTGGCTCCTCTCTGGGCTGCCAAATATTTCTGAGGCTTCCTTCAGCCCAGTCTTGCTGAGAGGCCGCACTGCCAGAGACCCTCCGATGGCTGTAAAACCTGACAGCCGTAGTGAGGGAATCCAAGTCTCTTTCTTATTGAGAAGCCAAGCTGGCTTGGTAACTGCACAGCAGCTGTAGATCACTTTTATGGACAGCGAGGGACACGTCATGCGAGGAGCATCTGCACAAAGTATCTTCTTGGAAGACTCCAGACCGGGGAAGGACCAGGTGTAGATGTGCATTGTTTCTACAAATGCTTTACAGGTGAGCCACGTCCCCTAGTCAGCCCAGTGGCACTGAGCTCAGGTGAGAAGAGCTTAGTGCTTGGCCATGAACTTGGTACCTGCTGATTTCTGGCATTTGGTAGTGAACAAGACAGATTACTTTCTGATACCAAGCACCTCTCTCTCTCTCTCTCTCTCTCTCTCTCTCTCTCTCTCTCTCTCTCTCTCCTTCTCATGCTAAATTCACTCCATTATCCAAGCCCTTTGGTCTCTGGCTTACAGTAAATAATTGTCCACAGCTGTGGTAAGTTGGTTTATCCTTCAATAAAGGTCAGGATGGCTGACGAGACATCAGAGGGAAGACTTCTGAAATTTGGTGTTTAGACTAACTTACATCTATGTTTATCTCTTGTGTTTGTTATAACAAAATAGGCATGCGTGGGTTGTGCTGAAAGCATGATCAGGGAACATGGATAGCATGCTTTCCTTTCTATGTCTTTTTAAATTATTTTCATTTATTTGAGAGAGAGAAAGAGGCAGATAGAGAGAGAGAATGGGCACGCCAGGGCATCCAACCACTGAACATGAATTCCAGACATACAGATGCACCTTGTGCATCTGGCTTATGTGGGTTCTGGGGAATCAAACCTGGATCCTTTGGCTTTGTGGGCAACTGCCTTAACCACTATGCAATCTCTCCAGCCCCCTTTCTAGGTCTTTATGTATCAATTTACGTATCAATTTTCTCTGGAAACATCAATACAAGCAGCAAAAGGATAAGCCAAGATGAGTCCAAAGAAAATGAAAGCAATGCTACTAACGGCCAGGGAGGAAAGAAAGGAGCTGAAGGAAATATAGGCCAGGAAGGTGGCTACATAGGAAGTCATCATCATTTCAAACCTTGTCTACTTCTAGATATGCAAAATGGATCTTCCTAACCTCAATCTTTGCAATATTGAATACTTACCTCCCACAGCCATGCAATAAAAGAGAGCTTGAGGGGCTGGAAGGATAGCTCAACTATTAAAGCACTTGCCTGCAAAGCCTAATGACCTGGGTTCGATTCCCCAGTACCCATGAAAGACAGTTGCACAAATTGGTGCATGCATTTGGAGTTCATTTGCAGTGGCTAGAGGTTCTGGTGTGCCCATTCTCTCTCTCTCTCTCTCTCTCTCTCTCTCTCTCTCTCTCTCTCTCTCTGTGTCTTCCTGATTACAAATAAATAAAGACTATAAATAAATACAAATTAATTACTAATTAAAAAAGAGAGAGCTTAAAGTCAGAAGCTTGGAGCTATAGGAGTTATTTAACCTCATTGGCCATCCATTGCTTCCCCATTGCATGAGCACTAACAACAGTACTTGGAGACTTCTTTTTTTTTTTAATTTTTATTTATTTATTTGAGAGCGACAGACACAGAGAGAAAGACAGGTAGAGGGAGAGAGAGAGAATGGGCGCGCCAGGGCTTCCAGCCTCTGCAAACGAACTCCAGACGCGTGCACCCCCTTGTGCATCTGGCTAACGTGGGACCTGGGGAACCGAGCCTCAAACCACGGTCCTTAGGCTTCACAGGCAAGCGCTTAACCAGTAAGCCATCTCTCCAGCCCACTTGGAGACTTCTTAAGGACAGCTTTTCCATACTACGGGTTACAGCAGACTCCTTCAAAAAACAAACACTTTTACTTCTCAATCACTGTTCTTCCATTACATAACTGACCCTCTCACAACCTTCCAGACTACCCAGAGTCAGGACATAAAGGGGGAGTGGCTATACACCCCGCCCCCAGCTTGCTTTGCAGACGAGAACTGCCCAGCGGAGCTCTCTGTGCGGTCTGGTGAGACAGCCTCGGCGGCAGGCAGCTAGACAGCACTGGGGACATGGGCAGCAGGACTTAAGCGGCAGAATTTTTCATTTTATTTCATTTGAGCTCATTTAAATTTAAATAAGCATGTGCGGTTAGTGGCTACTAATTTGGACAGTGAAAAACTTATGACTTTTCTATTTCTCTATAAAGACAGCCAGTCCAGCCAAATGTTTGTTTGTTTTTCTTCTCACTTCTTGCTATTTTGCCTCTAAATCTTCATACCTGTAGGTATGTGTACTGAAAACAGGGGGAAAAAGGGCTCAATTGAGGGTGAAAATGGGAGCTGAACTTGACGCAGCACTTGCTCATCAACCTGTGCTTCCTGGTGTACAACCGTATCTGCAAGGAGGAAGGGACTTTTTCTCCCCCCCCCCCAATTCCACACCAAGAAGAGACACCTTACTCTCTGTTCATCTATTTTTCTTCTTACTCACCTTCTTTACAAAGCCATCTTCCTTTTGACTACTGTCCCCAAATCCTGGTTACTCATGAAGCTTCTTTTCTCTCTGCACTACAAATGCGTCTTTTCATCTGGGAGGCCTGTCAGGGGTCCCAAGTTAGGAATTCAGAATTTGAAGCCATGTTTCTTGTTGGAATTTCAACATGCTAATTCACCTGCCATGTAAACTTAGACACCTGATTTCATGTCTCTAAGCCTCGATGTACCCAAACTTAAAATGGGCTCAAGGACAACAAGTCTCTTATACAGGCAAGCCAAAGAACTCTACTGAGTTGGTAAAGTGACAATGAGGGCTGGGTCATAGCCTAGGTCCTGGTCACAAAGAAGTGTGGACAGGGCTGGAGAGATGGCTTAGCAGTTAGGCGCTTGCCTGTGAAGCCCTAGGACCCCAGTTTGAGGCTCAATTCCCCAGGACCCATATAAGCCAGATGCACAAGGGGGTGCACGTATGTGGAGTTTGTTTGCAGTGGCTGGAGGCCCTGCCCTGCCCATTCTCTTCCTCTCTCTCTCTCTCCCTCCCTCTTTCTCTGTCTGTCTGTCACTCCCAAATATATAAATAAAAATTAAAAAGGAGTGTGGATTGCACGTTTATATATGCATTTTTGCTTATATACTGAACACTTTGCCAAGCCCTGGAAGATGCAATGGTGGTGGAGGGTTGGCTTTTCTGAGGACTGGATACAGGATACTTCAGACCTCCGTGAGCTGAGGTAGGAAGAGAATGGATAGGTATTGACTCATTCAAAAGGAAGAAATGTAACAGCCGCAGAGTGGATACCTTGAGGCATGGTCCTCCACTACCCCACGAGGGTTGTCGGAGGGCATCACACCCCACAGTAAATAGCATAAGTCCACTGAGGAGAGCCTGCAGGGTAACTGGAGCTGGGGCAAGGGGATAAAAAAGTATAACCTGTTATAATTTATATAAATTAAAATTAAAAAATTTAAAATAAGAGAAGGAGAGATTGCTTAGTGGTTAAGGTGCTTGCCTGCAAAGCCTAAGGACCCAGGTTTGATTCCCCAGTGCCCACATAAACAAGGTGGCACATGTGTCTGGATTACCTCCACAGTGGCTAGAGGCTCTGGTGTGACCATTCTCTCTCTCTTTCTATCAAATAAATAAATAAAAATAAATTATGTAAATTTAAAAAAAGAGAGGAAAGGTATTTGAGGGAGGGGTGAGCTTATAGAAAGGCGTTGGCTAGGTGGGCTCGGAAATCTCTCCAGCGGGCTTGCAGACGAAGCTGAGATCGGCCTGAGCAGCATCTCCCATGCATGAGAGCAGGCGCAGAGGGATGACAGGGTCTGCTTTGCTTCTCCATGAAGTATCCCTGGCTTCAGTGTGGAAAACCAGTCAGACAGTAGACAGAGAAGAAGCAGATCTGGAAGCCATTGCCGTCCTCTGGATGAGGGATGATGGTGATGGAAGGCAGTGAGGCGTATTTGGATCCAAGAGTTGTTACTGAGCTTATTTCATCCAAGAATTCGTGACGCGCTGCTTTCTGACAGTGAGCACAGCTTTGTGCCTTCCTTCACGCATCCTGTCGCTCCTGCCATTCTGATTTGAGGATGAGATCTCTGCAGGCCAGTGTCAGTTCATAGTTCTTTGTCTCATCTGTGTTGTGTCCTGCATACATTAACTGCTGAAGATAACTTTGCTATGACATCTTCTGACATCCATGGGCTAGTCAAGACAATGGTATGATGGCTCAAAATGTCAAGAACAGCCGGGTGTGGTGGCACATGCCTTTAATCCCAGAACTCTCAGGAGGCTGATACAGAAGGATTGCTGTGAGTCTGAGGCCAGCCTGGGCTAGAGTGAGATACTACCTCCAAAAATAAAATAAAAGAATATGGGACTTGAGAGATGGCTTACTGGTTAAGGCACTTGCCTGTGAAGCATAAAGACCCAGGTTTGATCCCCCAGGACCCATTATAATCCAGATGCACTAGGTGGCACATGCGTTTGGAGTTCGTTTGCAGTGGCTGGTGCCCTTGGGTGCCCATTCTCTCCCTTTCTCTGTTTCTCTCCCCCTCTCTTTCTCAAATAAGTTAATAAATAAAATAAAAGTAAAAAAAAATACTTTTAAGAAAAAAATTTTAAAACTTAGAAACCTGTTTTTCTGTGTTGTCATAGAAGCCTCTCCCTCTCCTCTCTCCTTCTTCTTCTTCTCCTCCTCCTCCTCCTCCTCCTCCTCCTCTTCTTCTTCTTCTTCTGTTAGACAGGAGGGAGGTGTCTTTTCCCAGTGGGCCAGACTTACCTGAAGGTGGTGAGTAAAACTAACTCAACAATATTTGAAAAACAACCACATTTTTCTACCTTTTTTCAACTTCAGTCTTGTACTTTAGATTTCTGTTCTCAAGGAAAGCCACAGATACCCAAACTCCGGGTGACTTACAGTAAGAACACCCGCCTGTTATCAGGAGAGAATATGGCTCAGTGTCCAGCTGTTCTCCAGCATAGTCCAGGAGCTCAGCCATATAATAGAGGGTGAGGTCGCTTCCTGCTCCTTCACAGCCCAAAGTGGTCTTCTCAAAGTGCTAAGGTACCTGGGCTTCTGTAGCCTATGAGGTAACTTGACTCTCTGTCTACCTCCATCAGAAGAGAGAGAAAACAACTACCCTGGGCTACGAACTTAAACTCATCTCCTTAATTTTTACTGGGCCAACAGAAATCACATGCATCTTCCTGAACCAAAAATAATCTCCTCAAAAAAATAAAAAAAGATTGATAGTGGGGGCTGGAGAGATGGCTTAGTGGTTAAATGTTTACCTGCAAAGCATAGCAACCTGGGTTGATCCCTCAGTACCCACCTAAAGCCAGATGCTCAAAGTGGCACATGCCTCTGGAGTTCACTTGCAGCAAACAAAGGCCCTGTGTGGGGCAGGAGAGATGGCTTAATGCTTAAGGCCAGGACCCCAGTTCGATGCTGCAGGACCTGCACGTGCCAGGTGCACAAGGGGGCGCATGCGTCTGGAGTTTGCTTGCAGAGGTAAGAGACCTTGGAGTGTCCATACATCTCACTTTCTCATTTCCCCTCTCATGAATAAATAAAATATTTTTAAAATTATTGCCTTAAACTAAGTAAGATTTGCCCCTGGAGTTGAAGGTAGCATGGTTTCCTTTATTCAAGTTTTTTTAAAAAAATATTTTATTTTGAGAGAGAAGCAGATAGAGAATGAGTGTGCCACGGCCTTCAGTTCCTGCAGACAAACTGCAGACGCATGTACCACCTTGTACATCTGGCTTATGTGGGTTCTGGGGAATTGAACATGGGTCCTTAGGTTTTGTAGACAAGTACCAAACCCAAATAGAACTGCAAATGCATTTAGAAGTTGCAAACAGAGGGAGTATTAGAAAGCAATCAACTTTGTCCTTGGAGCAGCGAGTAGAAACACGAGATGACTTTAGAACCCTCCCAACTTCCACTTCATTCGTCCATCTATTCACTCACTTGGTAGATATTTATTGGGTGCCTCCTTTGCTTGGGGAGCTAGGCAAGCTTCCGGAAGCACCTTGAGAATTTTTCAAATGCCTCTGAACATAGTTTTCATTCATTTGGCCCAGATGGAAGCAAGTAGCCATAGGAAGAGGCAGATGTGTTCACGTGGCACATGTTTATAAACCCCAGGTGCCTCACACTCGGTTCTCACATTCAGATCTTCATAAATCTAGATTCCATGGGGACCGGGTCACGATATCATTCTGGGCTATTGTCAGAGAGGATTTATGGTCGTTGTTTGCATGACCCAACCATATGCTGTGGCTGGGGACATGCTCCGGGTAGTGCTCTTTGACATCTGTATTGATGACAAAGAAAGTTACACCACACCACAGGAGAAAGACAACATGAAAACATCCCCCAGTTTATCAGCAGGCTGCCTGCAGAAATAACGACCTCCCTGGTCAAATCAAGGGGTGATTAAAAAGAATTAACAGATCCTTCATGAAAAAAAAAAAAAAGGATATAGCGATCATAAGATCTAGTAACATTTCTGGAAAACAAGGTTCATTTGATTGGCTGCATGAAATACATGCTTTCTGTAGCCCCACAGCCAAAAGGCCAAGAAAACCCGACCTGCCCATGAGACAATGCCAGTTTTCTGTTGTTGCATCCTTCCATTCCAGACCCCTCTTGTCTTGAGAAACGATACAGGATTTTCTGAGCAGACTAGAGCTTTTCCGCCACGTGACCTGAAAAACGGGAACATCTTTCCTGGTGTCAACGGAATGGGTCCCAGCTGTTCTGTTCACAGGTCAAGTAATGGCTGAGTTTCCAAAATGAAGGCAGGGAAAAGAAAAGAAACAAGCAAAACCCACTGGTTCCTGGCAACCTCCCTCGCAGAGAGAACATGACCTGTGCCCTGTAGAGAGATGTAAAGATTAAATAAAGCACCATAATAAAATGGCAACCAGGACTGGGGAGATAGCCTGGCTGATAGAGCACTTGCCTTGCAAACATAAGGATCCAAGTTCAATTCCCACTGCCCATGTAAAAAGGCAGAGGTAGAAGGATCAATGTGAGTTTGAGGCCAGCCTGGGCTAGAGTGGGAACCTGCCTCAAAAAAAAAAAAAAAAATGTGGGGCATGTTGGCACACTCCCAGTGCTGGGGAAACAGACACAGGAGGACCCCTCAATACTCACTGGCCAGCCAGTCTAGACCAATTGGTGAGCTTCAGGCCAATAAGACCCTGTCTTAAAAGAGTAGTCTGACATCTGAGGAATGACCTCTGAGGTTGTCCTCCAGCCTCTACATGTACACACACAAGTGTACCCACACACTTGTGCATCTGTACATACATGAATAAGCACACACAGGTACTCATACACATGCATTAAAAAGTAGTAAATAGTGGGCTGGAGAGATGGCTTAGCGGTTAAGCGCTTGCCTGTGAAGCCTAAGGACCCTGGTTTGAGGCTTGATTCCCCAGAACCCACGTTAGCCAGATGCACAATGGGGTGCACGCATCTGGCGTTCATTTGCAGTGGCTGGAGGCCCTGGCGTGCCCATTCTCTCCCTCCCTCTCTCTCTCTCTCCCTCTCTCTCTCTCTCTACCTCTTTCTCTCTCTCTCTCTCTGTTACTCTCAAATAAATAAATAAAAATTAACAAAAAATGTAATAAATTTGGGATGAAAAGATCTGGGTTTGGATTCCTCAGTACCCATGTAAGCCAGATGAACAAAATGGTGCATGTGTCTAGAGTTTGTTTGCAGTGGGCAGAGGCTCTGGAATGTCCATTCTCCCCCCCATCAAATAAATAAATAAAAATGAAATATTTAAAAGAACAACAGGGATGAAAAGATGGCTTAGCAGTTAAAGAGCTTGCCTGTGACGCCTAAGGACTCATGTTCTCCTCTGCAGGTCCCACAAGGCGACACAAGTGCGCAAGGTAATGCACATGTCTGGAGTTCTATTGAAGTGGCTGGAAGCCCTGGTGAATTCTCTCTCTCTCATTCTTGCTCTCTTACATGAAAAAAAGGCCATTCTGTTGGGCTTGTCTCAAAAAAAAAAAAAAACCTTAAAAGAAAATCATAGATACAATACCAATCAGGGCAGGGAGCAAAGATCACGAAGGAATTTTTAAAAAAAATATATATTTTATTTGGGCTGGAGAGATGGCTTAGCGGTTAAGGCACTTGCCTGCAAAGCCAAGGGACCCAAGTTTGATTCCCCAAGCCTCACATAAGCACAAGATGGCGCATGTGTCTGGAGTTCATTTGAAGAGGCTGGAGGCCCTGGAACACCTATTCTCTGTATACACATCTGCCTCGCTCATAAATAAGTAAATAAGAAAGTAAATAAATCCTTTTTTTAACAAAAGTACAAATCACATCTGGCACCAGGAAGGTGATAGTTTTAAGGGGTGGATATGTGATATGGTCCTCATGGCTTCTTGAGCGGACTCCTCACACAAATTCTACTCTTGAGTCTCAGGGCTGCTGGGTCCCTTTGCACTTGCCATGGTGCCATCCCCACAGCATGGCACAGAACAGCATGGCACAGGCTTCTCCTCTTGCCCTTTATTTGGTCAGCTTTCTTCTCTTCTTGGATCATCTGGTCACTTCCTCTGGGTACCAGGTCCTTGATCTATCTCCACGCTCATGGACACCTCGGCACTGACGCCTCCGCTCTGCTTCTGAAGCTCAACTATTGCTGTGGAGCGTGAACTGGTGAGCGGAGGAGCACTCGGTCTTGTTGCTGTACACAGTGGAGCCATTGAGAGCATCACTGAGACCATCACTAGGAACGTAGAAATATTTTTAATTAATTAATTATTGTTTGTAAGCATGGAGGGAGAGAAACAATGGGCACACCAGTGGCTCCTGCCACTACAAAAGAACTCCAGATCCACGTGACACTTTGCACATCTGGCTTTACATAGGTACTGGAGAATTGAACCTGGGTCATCAGTCTTGCAAGCAAATGCCTTAACCACCAAACTATCTCTCCAGTCAAGGATATAAAACTATTTTGAGGATTTATGAATATTTGGACAAGATTTTAGTTGAAAATGACAATGTAATTTCATTGGAGAGCTAGGTCCAATTAAACCTCTCAACTTTGCCATGGCTCTTTGCCTTGATGAATCACAGGAACCAAGTTGCATGCTTGTGGAGAATAGAGGTTTGAATGATAGGAAATGGAACAGGATGCAGAAATCAGAAGTTGTTGTGGGGCTGGAGACATGGCTTAGTCGTGAAAGAAAAAAACCCAGGTTTGATTCTCCAGTACCCACACAAACCAGATGAACAAGGTGGTGCACACATCTGGAGTTTGTTTTCATCAGCCAGAGGCCCTGGTGTGTCCATTTTCTCCCTCTCTCTCTCACTCTCCCAAAATGAATGAATGAATGAATAAATAAATAAATTTCTGCACTACATGCAGCAACTGAATAGACTATTTTCCATGTCTAACCTCTACTTTTTTGGGGGGAGGGAGTTCGAGGTAAGGTCTCACTCTGGTTCAGGCTGACCTGGAATTAACTTTGTAGTCTCAGGGTAGCCTTGAACTCATGGCGATCCTCCTACCTCTGCCTCCTGAGTGCTGGGATTAAAGACGTGCGCCACCACGCCCAGCCTTTTATATATATATATATATATTTATATATTTATATTTATATTTATATATTTAATATATATATATTTATTTATATATTTATATTTATATTTATAAATATATTTATATATATATATATATTTTGCAGGTAAAGTTCATTCTTCGCTCCAACTTTATTCTCTCTTCCACATCCACAGTTGGAAAGGATCATCCAGCATTATTTGTCATATCTTCCTTGAAAGGAAATGGCCCAGATTAACTGTCTGCTTATAAAACTCAATGAAGAAGGGGCTATAGAGATGGCCCAGCAGTTAAGGCAATTGCCCATAAAGCCTAAGGACCTGGGTTCAATTCCCCAGTACCCACATAAAGCTACATGCACAAGGTGGCACATGCATCTGAAGCTTGTTTACAGTGACTAAAGGCCATGACATGCCCACATTTATTCTTTTTCCTGTCCTTGCAAATAAATAAATAATATTTTTAAACAATGAAGCAACTGAGGAAAGCAGAATGGGACTGTTTCACGGCATACATGCAGGTGTCAAGGTTAACCTAGTTCTCAGAGAAAGTGTGTTGTCATGGAGTCGAGTAGATGCATAAGTTGATGGCTGCTATTTTGGTAGATAGACTCTGAAGATAATCCCCCATGGTCCTCATTTTGTACGTATTCATGCCTTGCATGTGGGGAAGACCCATGACTCACTTTGAACCAATTGAATATGGCAAAAGAAATAAGATGTATGTGGTTATCTGTTCATGGTTAAGACAGTATCACCTACCTTACTAGATTCTCCCTCTTTTTTTTTTGCTTGCTTTGCAATAATGGGAGACACTATGTACTGAAAACTGAAGCTCAGTTCTGGTCACCAGCTATCAAAAAATTGAAGTTCCTAGTCTTACAAGAAACTCAACTTTGTCAAGAATCCATATGAGTCAGGAAACAGATTATGACCCAATGAAGCCTGAGATGAGACCACAGTACCTGCCTTACGAGGCAGATGGTCTAATTAAGTCGTGTCTGCACTTCTTGCCCACCACATTGTTAGATAATAAATGTACACTGCAAAGCAATGGAAGAGCAGTGAATTCATGCAAACATTTTCAACTAAAAATGCATTAAGATTCACAGGTTCTCAGCACACACCTGAAGTTAACCTCTGTTTCAGGAGCCATAGGCAGATGAAGGGATGTAGGAATTTAATTTTGATCCTCCAGTCCTGACCAGATCGTGATACATTCTGGTGAGAAACTTCTCTCAGGAGATCTGGTAGTGACTTTTCCATGGGATATTGAGAGCTCACAGTTAACCTTCTAAGCTCAGGAGTTCTGAAGGGCAGTGATCCCAGAAGTAGCAGGTCAAAAAGAACCTGCTCTGGTTCATGACACCATGAGGGGCAGGGACACACAAGCTAAGACCGGGGTATGAGCCAGGCCGGATCCCTGTGACGTCTCTGCTATTCACTGGCTCTGAAACCTGGCTGAGCCAGGGAACATCTCTGGGCCTTGGATCACCTCCACCATCATGCATCTGGATATTTTGAGACCTGACATTGACTCTGCCCTTTCATGCCTCAGAGATGGTACTGCTTAACCCATTCATAGCTCAGTTTCTTCAGCCTGAGGATATGGGTAATTTTTAAACTCAGGCTGCAGAGTCTCTAAGTTCAGAAAACTTTCTAGAACAATTCCTGGCATTTACTAAACTTTTCATTTTCATTTTTATTTATTTATTTGTGGTGTTTTGAGGTAGGGTCTCGCTGTAGATCAGGCTATCCTGGAATTCACTATGTAGTCTCAGGGTGGCCTTAAACTCATGGTGAACCTCCTACCTCTGCCTACCAAGTGCTGGGATTAAAGGTGTGCGCCACCACACCCAGCTACTAAGCTTTTTTTTTTTTTTTTTTTTATGAATACAGCTTTTTGTCATCATTAACAGCATCATTTTTCAGTTGAGTAAACAAAGGACCAGAGAGGTAAGGTCACATGTCCAAGGTCACAGAGAAGTTTATCAGTGGCAGCTCTAACAGGGAAACACAAATTGACTTGTCTTTTATTCTGTGTCCAGGAAGTGATACAGCAAATCCTACACCTTATTTCCTTGAGTTCCAGAGGTCAAAGAACAGCAGCAGATTGTTTTCACAGTCCATTTCTTCTAGTACCCCTCCTGGATAGAGCCGGCTCCTAATGACACTGGACACTTTAGGAAACATGTTCCCAAAATGGCAGATCATCCAGATAATTTAGTCTGAAAGATTACATCCTGCCTGTATGTGACCTTCCCTAAATACTCATAAGGAAAATGTCTATGTGCTCTGTTTTGTCATTTTCTAAAGCAGTTGTGTCCCCAAGCTACATAGGGAGGAGCTGGAGAGAACTGTTAGAGGACTCTTCACTTTGCATGTGAAAGAGTGAGTTCTGCCCGTTGCGGTGGTGCAGCCTTTAATCCCCGCACTCAGGAGGCAGAGGCAGGAGGATCTCTGTTCGAGGCCAGCCTGAGACTACAAAGTGAGTTCCAGGTCAGCCTGGGCTAGAGCAAGACCCTACCTCGAAAACCATACCCCCCCCCAAAAAAAGTATGTTCCTTCAATTCTTGCCTCCTCATCCCAAAAAGCACTAGAGATTAAACTTAGTCACTTTGGACTAATTCTAAATTGTTTCAAGAATATATATTATAAATAAAACTTTTTTTATATCTTGGGCAGTTTTGGTTAATGTCATGAAGATTAGTCATAGTTTCCTACACATTTATCTGACATCAGGTTTAGTAAAATTTCTGAATCAGAAAATAGTTTTCCTATCCTCCACTTGCATAAATCACTGATAACTAGCATCTGACTATAAATTGAAACAAAATACTTTCAATAAATCAGAGTATTTGATTTCAATAAGACATATTACATATTTTCTGTAGGATTGTGACTATAGACATTTAAACTTTTTATTTTTATTTATTTTTAATTTTTTGTTCATTTTTATTTATTTATTTGAGAGTGACAGAGAGAGAGAGAGAGAGAGAGAGAGAGAGAGGCAAATAGATAGATAGAGAGAAAGAATGGGTGCACCAGGACCTCCAGCCACTGCAAACGAACTCCAGACGCGTGCACCCCCTTGTGCATCTGGCTAACGTGGGTCCTGGGGAATCGAGCCTCGAACCAGGGTCCTCAGGCTTCACAGGCAAGCGCTTAACCGCTAAGCCATCTCTCCAGCCCTGATTTTTATTTTTTAGAGAGTGAGAGACAGAGACAGAGAATTGGCATGCCGGACCTCAGCAACTGCAATCAAACTCGAAACACTTACACTACCTAGTGGTCATGTGCAATCTTGTGCTTGCTTCATCTTTGTGTGTCTAACTTATTTGGCATCTGGAGAGTTGAATATGGGTCCTGAGGCTTCACAGGCAAGCACCTTAACTGATAAGTCATCTCTCCAGCCTGACATTAAACCTTAAATTTTTTTTTTTTTATTTGAGAGAGAGAAAGAGAGGCAGATGGTGAGGAAGAGAATGGGCACACTAGGATCTCTAGCTACTGCAAATGAAACCCAGATTCATGCACTACCTTGTGCATCTGGCTTACATGGGTACTGGTGAACCAAACCTGAGTCCTTAGGCTTCACAAGCAAGTACCTTAACAGCTGAGCCATCTCTCCAGCTCACATTTAGACTTTTTTTGACAGTTCTCATACATACTACACTTAATGTATCTGGATCATAACCCCTTCCTGCTAACTTCTTTTTCCCTCTTATCCTGTCCTTCTTCTACTATGAGATATATATGTTTGTCTTCCTTTACCACCCATGATGGAATGTTGATGATTTCAATGTTGTGCAGGTCTTGTGCAGATAACAACAGTCACTCTGATTATAAATGCAACAGCTACTTCATGTCAAGAAGACAGCATTATATTGATGACTTTTATTCTTCTCCAACAGACTGCATGGAACTTTCCAGCACTGTGAACATAGCTAGCAGGGAGACAGTATCCCCACTCAACTCTAGCTTCACTTTTATATCGGGAGTGTGTGGTGCTTTCAGCAATAGATTCTTAGTGTCTAAGAATTAATAAATATTTTTTGAACTGTTTAACATCCTTAGGCATCAGGAAAATTCTATCAAATATACTTTGATATTTCATCTCACTCAAGTAACAATGCACATTATTATTTTTAAAGATTCATTTTTATTTATTTATTTATTAGAGACAGAGAGAAAATGGGTGTGCCAGGGCCTCTAGACTCTGCAAATGAACTCCAGGCATATATGCCACCATGTGCATCTGGCTTACTTGGGATCTGGAGAATTGAACCTGGGTCTTTAAGCTTCAAAGGCCTGCACCTTAACCACTAAGTCATCTCTCCAGTCCAAGAGTACAAATTATTAAGAAAAGAAATGAAAGGGCTGGAGAGATGGTTCAGTAGTTAAGGCACTTGCCTGCAAGCCTAATGACCAGGATTCAATTCCCCAGTACCTTCATAAAGCCAGATGAACAAAGTGGTGCATTAATCGGGAGTGTGTTTGCAGTGGCAAGAGCCTCTGGAGCCCATTCTCTGCCTCTCTCCTTCCTTTTCTCTCTCTCTCCTTGAAAAACAAAATGTTTAAAGTGGAACAACTTCTTTCTCCAAACTGAATACATGCTATTATGGAAGACTTGATGGCCCTTGGCTTATTATCTCCTTTCTCACTTTAGGAGGTATTAGTGATTCCCCTCAAAGTCAGTGAAATCCTGATCCTTCTCTGGGTCCACAATGCTAGAACAATAGAAGGGTTTCCACATATTCTAAATGATTTGGAATCACATGCTTTTATCCCTTAACAGTTACTTTTCTTTTTAATTTTTTAAATTAATTTAGTTGAGGCAGAGATAGAGAGAAAGAGGCAGAAAGAAAGAGAGAGTGTATGGATGCACCAGGGCTTCCTACAACTGTAAACAGACTCCAGATGCACCACTTTGTGCACCTGACTTCATGGGGAATGGGGAATCAAACCCAAACCATCAGACTTTGGCAACAAGCACCTTTAACCACTGAGCCATCTCTCCAGCCCTATGGTTACTTTTCATAAGAGCCATACAACTCCAAACAAGGTGAAAGATTATATTTTAATACATAATGACATTTTCCTATGATATAGCTCTCTGTATCCAGATCTAGACCAATTCTAAGAGAACTTGAGAAAAATATGGAGCAACACTTAAAATAAGACACAAGTCACACTATCCCAAAGGGAAAGCGAGCCCCATATTGTTCATTTCTGGAGGTATCTGTCTCAGAATGTAGGTAGATTAAGAGTGCTGAAGAGATGGCTCAGTGGTTAAAGATGCTTGCAGGTGGATTAGAAAATCAAGAAAAATAGTAGATAGTTTAAAGTTGTATGATCCATGAAACAATGTGGAAATATAAAAATTGCCTAAAACAAAAACAGAACTATAGGGTTGTAGAGATGGCATAGCAGTTAAGGCACTTGTCAGCAAAGCCAAAGGACCCAGGTTCAATTCCCCAGTACTCACATAAGCCAGATGCACTCAAGGTAGCACATGTGTCTGGAGTTAGTTTGCTAGAGGCCCTGGTATACCCATTCTCTCTTTCTCTCAAATAAATAAAATTAAAAAACATTTTTTTAAAAAAAACAGAGCTATGTGGGAAGAAAAATAATAAATACTTGGGGTGCTTCTCATATGTGTCTGTGTTTTTGACACATACTCAGTAAAGTGTTTAAACTGCAGAATTTACACTGTAGGAGTCACACAGAAAAAGCAGGGTCAGATAAAAGAACTGCCTGTTTCAATACCAAATCTCAAAGGAACACGTTCAAATATACAAGTCAATAAATAGCTATTTATACAGAAAAGCTCTTCCATTATTTTTACCAATTTCCTTTTGGGAATAAGCAGATAAATAGAAGAGATATTTAGCTTATCAAAGAAAAATCAGTTTAAGTATTTCAGACATTTGATGCTAATGCTTTTGTGGAAGGTTAAAAATTATATGAAAACTTCACTGAATTTTCACATAAATTTTCAATAAACATTTAGGAAAAGAAATTTTATCTTTGATAAAGTTAGATGCCAGGAGTGGTGGTACATGCCTTTGATCCCAGCACTTGGAAGGCAGAGGTAGGAGGATCATTGAGTTTGAGGCCAGCCTGAGACTACATAGTGAATTCCATGTCAGCTTGGGCTAGAGTGACACCTATCTCAAAAACAAACAAACAAAACAAAACAAAAAAAAAAAAAGGAAAAAGAAGAAAGATAGAAAACTATATTTTTCTATCCTCCATATCAATATCCTTATCCTCTATGTTTTTTTAATTAGCATTTTATTTTATTTACAACTTACTTATGAGAGAGAGAATGGGCATGCCAGAGCCTCTTACCAGTGCAAACAAACTCCAGATGCATATGCCAATTTGTGCACTGGGGAGTTTAATTCAGGCCAGTAGGTTTTGCAATCAAGTGCCTTTAGCCACTGCGCCATCTCTCCAGCCCTAAATTTGTGCTTTCAAAAATATTTTAAGTAGGTATGTATGTATTTGCAAGCAGAGGGAGACAGAGAGAAGACAAAGAAAGAGATAAAGAGATAAAGGACACCCCATAGAAGTTAGCCTCTGCAAATGAACTCCAGATGCATGTGCCATTTTGTGTGCCTTGCTTTATGTGAGTACTTGGGATTGTTAGGGTTTGCAGGCAAGTGCCTTAACTGCTGAGCCATCTCTCCAACTCTAAATTAGTGTTTTATTGAAAATATTTTGTAGCCAATATAGAAAATAAAGTGCAGAATGCAGTTAGAGAAAGAAATTAAAATATTCATCATTTCACTAGCAATACCTATATTGGATTATAACTTTACTGGCCATCTTATGGAAATCTGTTTCCATACTACCAAGCATGATTCTATTTCACAAAAAACATTTTAAACTTAGTATATCAAAACATTTTTTCATGTCAATAAATCAGTATTTTTAAAAACTCCAGTCTAGAATTGACATAATAAAACTTTTTTTTTTTTTTTTTTTTTTGGTTTTTCGAGGTAGGGTCTCACTTTAGGTCAGGCTGACCTAGAATTCTCTATGGAGTCTCAGGGTGGCCTCCAACTCACAGTGATCCTCCTACCTCTGCCTCCCGAGTGCTGGGATTAAAGGTATGTGCTACCACACCTGGCCAAACCTAATTTTTGAATAACACACAATAACTTTTGAATGTACCTTTATAATGCCCTTACACATAAGTCATCTTATTTGTCATCCTATAATCTGGTGAGACAAAAGCAGTAGACACCATTCCCATCAAAGAGTGCCCCGGGGAGTTCTCAAGGTCATGTTCAGCTGGTGAGTAAAGGAAGCAGGACTTGTCCCTGGGCTCCTGGTCACAAATCCTTTTAAAAAAAATATATTTATTGATTTATTTATTTGAGAGAGAGGCAGGAAGAGAGAGAGAGAGAGAGAAAGAGAGAGAGAGAGAATGGGGTTGCCATGGCCTCTAGCCACTGTAAATGAACTCCAGATGCATCTGGCTTATGCAAATACTGGGGAATCAAACCTGAGTCCTTAGACTTTGTAGGCAAGTGTGTTAACTGCTAAGCCATCTCTCCAGCTACAAATTCTGACCCCGCTCTTATTCTCCCTGCTGCTACTAAGGCTTCTGCCCCAACAGGACCTCCTCACAGCCACCTGGCACCAAACAGCCAGGCTCCCCTGGCCTCATTTCTTTTTGCCTCTCCCAGGACTGCCACACCAAACTAGTTTCCAGCTATGAGGCATCACCAAGCACAGCACCCAGGAGACAGCAGAAACTTAAGGAAAGGTCGATGTCCCCACCACAGGTCATTCATTTGCAAATATCTTTAATATTTATTTCTTTGAAAACCCAATTTCTTATTGTTCAATGAAAGCTCCATAAGGTGTCACTGTCTTTCAAAACATGCAGAATGTGAGCAGTTGTGAAATGAGATGCATATACACCCTAACAAGTGTCCCAGTCTCCTCTGGTCACCCTGAGTAATGTCTTCGGGTTTTACTCCATGCTGGATCAAGGCATTAATGTATTAAGTGAAAGTTCTTATTTCTACCTCTAGGTTAAAAAAAAAAAAGCAATAAACAATAAGGGGCTGAAGAGATAACTTAGTGATTAAGGTGCTTATCTGTGAAGCCCAAGGACCCAGGTTCAAATCCCTAATACCCACATAAGCCATATATGTACATGGTAGTGTATGTGTCTGGAGTTCATTTGTAGTGGCTGGATGCCCTGGTATATGCATTCTCTCTCTCTCTTTCTCTCTGCCTCTTTTTCTCTCTCAAATCAATAAATAAACAATTTTTAAAAATTAATTTAAAATTCTTTTTAAAAATCAATCAATAAATAAAATAAGATTATTAATGAATTAAATAAATCAGTATTTGAGCTAAAAATCCCAAACCAAAAAGATCAGTAGCTGATTTCAAAACAAAATTCTTAGCCAAGAAAAAATACCAATCAATAGTTTCATATTATTGCAGTCATCACGTAAAAACATATTTGCCAATTCTGAACCACTTATTTCTATGTATGTGACAGAAAATATTGACATCCAGTTTTGTAATTTATTATTAACTTTTCCCTGTTGTTTATAAAAATGGACCAATAGAATGGCCCCCTAGTGGTAGTCACTGCTAACTGCTCTCTTTGGTTGACATTAAAAACTTAATTCAAAACAGTCCTGCTAAGGCTACGTTCTGTTGTTCTGTTCAAGCAATGTTAGTCTAAAGCACTTACAAGAAGTGTTTTCTCATAAAAGGCGAATAGTGTTACATTTGAAATATTTATTCTTTTAAGAATTCTTGTCTTTCTGTGTACAGATACCCATAACTCCTATAGAAAGCTAAGTTCTTAAGTGCCTGTTCATTTTGACAGTTTTTCTTCTTTACTGACCCCTTCATTTGGAGTCAGAGTTTTGCTGGGGCACTTATTCTGCCTAGGCCTCCTGAATGCTGGGGTTACAGGCACGTACCACCACATCCAGCCCAGCGTCTTCCTTTTTCCTAATCATTTTCCCCATTGGTACTCACTCAAATCCCTATCACTACATTCTATACCACATTTGGCATTGCCTTTATTATCAGGTTTTCTTCAATTTGTACTTGTCTCATAGAACTGTAGTCCAGGTTTTCACAGACATATTTAGAAATTATTCTATATATTTATTTAAAAGAATAGCTGATTAATTTTTTAAAATTCTTACAGTCTTGAAGTAGGATTGAGGCAAATATGATATCCCCAGCAATTACACTAGAGGAAATTTATTTCTCAAATCTTGAAAACAAGAAAAGAGTAATTGACTTTATGAATTTTTGAAAACATAAGACTGTTGCACTTGGGAAAATCATGCTAATTTTTTTTGGCTTTTAAATATTTTAAATATTTACTCTTCCAAAGCCCATTTTCCTACAAATGACATGTAGTATCTTTAGCCTTTCCTGTAAGGGACATTAAGCTTCCTGGATTAATGGAAGCATCTTAGAGATCCTTTTAAAGGAAGCACTGAGAACTATGCACAGCCCTCCTTCCACTGCACCTTTGTGTAAGTAAGTCCTCGTTAGCCACACAGTTCACCCAGCCCCGCATGACTCCAGGGTGTTGAACATGAATGAATGAGAGCTGCAACTCAGCACTGATGGGCTTTGCTTCATGAGGCTAGCTCTGCGCTGCCAGTCTATAGTTCATTTCCACTATCCCAATTATCTTGTTAGATTATGTACCCTTCAATAACAAGTGACTTCCGTTATTTTACAAAAATGAAAGCACACAGAAGATACATGTACTCTCTTTTGAAGAGCTTTCTGAGCTCTTTCTCATACCACTGTGAAAATTTCAGTAGAGTGCATCTTCTTCTTTCAATAATAGCTTGGACTTCATAGCTAAATATTTATACATGACAATTTCTAGAAGCTTTTTATATTGTCATTAGTGCCAGCTCATGCTGGACACTTAAATTATCATTTGCAAGCTACTTACTACACACACACACACACACACACACACACACACACACCAGAAAAAGGCCTAGAGAGAGGACTCAGCTGTTAAAGCACTTGTTTGCAAACCTGGATGGCCCAGGTCTAGTCCCCTGCACCCATGTAAAGCCAGATGCACAAAGTGGCACATGTGTCTGGAGTTCGTTGTCAGTGACTGTAGGCCCTGGCATGTCCATGTTCACTCGCTGTCTCTGTCTGCTTCTTTCTGTCTCATTCTGTCCAAATAAATAAATAAATAAATAAATAAATAAATAAATAAATTTTTTTAAGCAGAAAGAACCACCCATTCATGGGCTTACATTACTTTCCAATAGGGTGGATTATGCACTGTAAATGGAGACAATTTAGTCACCACTCGTGGCCCAATTAAGGCAAGAGCCAAAAATATCTCTTTAAACATTCCCTGAACTCAACTGCATGGTATCCCACACTGTTCCCCCCTCCCTCACCCCTTTGTAGGAGAGATAGCGTATTACCATGAAATATTACGACTTGATTGTGACAACTTTATTTTTGGCTTTTACTATGGAGGAAGTGGAAAGTTTTAAACATTTTCATCAGACAGATTCAAGGACTCGCCTCCGCTCCGCCCTGCTCCGTGTGTGATTCGAAGCGCTGTTCTCCCGCTGCCCTCTCCTTCCTTCCCCGGCCAGCTGCAGTCACCATGCCGCGCACGTGGACATGAGGGCCCTGGTGCCTTTGCTCTTAGAATCTGTAATCAGCCCGAATTCGAAGTGGAAAATGGAAGCCTCAGAGGCAATTTTGGTGTCAAAGAGTGGTGGACAGAATAAATTTAGAAAGGATTTATTTTGAAGTTCTCTAGTGATTTTGGCACCAACAAGAAGTTTCTGGGGAACATTCTATGACCAAAACCCAGGAGCCAGCATCGACATGGAACCACTGTGTTCTCAAAAACGATAATGAGAACAGCTTTGCCATTGGCCAGCATGGCCACAGAAGGCACGCACTGGCATGTTCTGGGACATAAATGATAGATTGACTGCTAGGAGTTGATGATTTTTTAATCAGACCCAGACTGCTGAACCTGGAGGGTCACTGTGTGTCCTCACTAAAGTGGAAAAACAACAGAACCTTAACACTGATGGACAAGCTTCAGGGACAAGGGAACCTAGAGGCATGTGTTCTCTCTGGCTAGCCAAGGGCCACTGAAAGCCAGGTGAGGGGTCCCTTCCCCTGGGCAGTGCCATTCATATAGTCAAGACCTGTAGGAAGTGAGCTAACAGCCATCCCTCTTGCTATACTGATGCAAATGGAGGCAATGATATCTTCTGACATGGATGAACCACTTGCTCCCATGAATGCAAACCAAGTCTTTCCCCAGCACACACACACACACACACACACACACACACACACACACACACACACAGAGAGAGAGAGAGAGAGAGAGAGAGAGAGAGATTGTGCTTACCTCTTGCTTTATGTGAGTGGACCCCTAAAAGAACAAAAGATTGCCCCACACTCTACCCCCATATTACTTTCCGAGAATAAAAATATGCCAGGCATGAACATCTCATGGCCCTGGGTGTTTGAAGTTCAGAGTCTGGGATGCAAACTGAGCTTTTCTCTTCAAGACAGGTTTTAATTCGGCCCCAGCCTTTTGAAGAAAGAAAATTGGGCAGTGTGTGAAGCTGGGGCTTTCTGAAGCAATGACAGAGTGCACGTGTGGAAAGAGGACAAATTGTTAAATTAAATTAGCTCTACATTTCATTTCTAGGTCCTAAGAAATTTGGAGATGCAAATAAGATACTCTCTTGAATGTATTTATTATCTATAAACTTAAAAAAATTAAAGAGCCAAGAAATGTTACGGGGGCTAATTGTGTCGTGAGAGTATAGCGTTTTCAAAAGGATGAAGACATTAAAATAGGTGTCATCAGGAAAAATGAACATAATATGGTGTTGGCATAATTAATCATTTATGTTCCCAATCCAGGTATCAGCATTATCATTTTCCTATTACTCCTTTGACTTTTATTTAATCTTTTTGTACAGGAATAGTTTAGAGAGCAGATACCACCAGCAGAAATAAGACTTCTCCTTCCCCTTGTAATCCTGTGCCCAGCGTTCAAATTAGGGACAACAAAGAGCTTTCTAGGTTACCCACATGGGAATAGTTGTGTGTGTGTGTGCGCGCATGTGGAGAGTGGGTATGATGTGTGATGTGTGGTGTATGCACACATGCATGCAGATGACCACACCCTATGTGCGCGTGTGCAAGACCAGACGAGAATTTAGCGAGGCCTCTTTCCACGCATCTGCATACCTCGCTCCTTGCAATGGGGTCTCTGCCTCAACCCAGAACTTCTGTCAGTTAGTGAGCCCCAGAGCTTTTTCTTCAGTTTCCACCCTCTGCATACAAGGATAATAGCTGTGTACAGCCACTCTGGGCATTTTTAAAACTTGGTTTATGGGGTCAAACTTGGTAGTCTCTACCTAGAGAGACCCTCATGTTTCCTCATGTTTAAGTCACAAGTGCTGATAACCAATGAGCCATCTCCCCAGCCCTAGATATGTTTTAAATACAGTGCTTTCTTCTTCGTAAAGTAGCTGTAAAACTGTACAAGTGACTCGCGAGCCCATTACTATTGTAAAGAATATGAACAAACAATAGACGCTTCCCTCTCACAGCCCCGCTCCAAGGTCCTAGACTCTAACCCAGGAGTTAACCATCAGTAATAGATTGGGTGTGGAAATTTCTTTCCTCCATATGCTTGCTCTTTGGAAGGAACAAATTTTAGAAACAAAGTATGGAAAGTATTTAACCTTCCGCCACAATTATTAGGTTTTGATGTTTAAGAGGGAAAAATGCCCAAACACATAAAAGCGGAAAATCCCCAAACAATTTGGTAAGATACGCATTGTAGGTTTCTTCCATCTGAAAAGTCTTCCAAAGGTTTGACAGACATGTACTTTCAAACATATGCAAAGACATCTCTACTTTTAGAAAATAAACTAAAAAATGAGGTCAATTTAAAAAAATACCAAGTCTTTTATCAGTTTCCAAAGGGGGAAAATGTCAGAAAGAAAAATATTAGAACATATTTCAGCCACTCATATCTTGTGTTCAAGCAGATTTGTCTTTTCTTTCTGCAGTTCACTGTTATCATTCTTAAAATCATTTGTGAATGGGGCTTGGGGGGAAGGTGGTAAACCCACACTTTTGTTGTAATACAAATGTGCATTTAAAAAATTGTTGTTGTTAGTTGCCATTTTAACAAGATAATAATCTTTTTATTCCTCCCTTACATACCTTCAGTAATGTTAAAATAGCTTATATACTATCTATAATTAAACAAAGATGTGCAGTATTTTTACAGGTTACAGTCAACACCAATTTTGCTTTATAAAAGAGTGAATAAGAATGTAAAATATCAGAAGAGGTTGAGAAGATGGTAATGTATCATGCCAGGAAAGATGGTCCAGAGCATCTGGACCCTTCCCTTTCATGTCCCATGAATACAATGGGAATTACCATGCTCAGGTTGCAAACAGCACCCTTCCCCCACTAATAACTGATTGTTCGCAGTTGCTAGTCCTGGCTGAGTTTCTTTCAGGGTTTTTATTATCAAGGAGGCCACTTTCTACTGCCTGAGTTCAGATACAGGAGGACACTTAATGTGCACCTCCAGGTTATGCTCTGTGTGTACACGATGCTGAGTTCAGAGAACAAAAAAACAACCCGTGCTGGAAAACCAACAAGCCATTTGCTTGGCACCAAGAAGTCAATGGACCCAGACTTAGAATGCAACCTGGTTTTGCTTTTTGAATAAGGTCTGTGTACAGAGTGTGGGGAGCAAGAGCTCTGTAGCAGGGAGACTCATGGTCATGGTGAAGGCACCATGAGTGAACATGAGCCGCCTAGTCCTGATACAGTAGGCTAGACACACTTAAGAGGCAAAACTATTTTTGACCAAGGGGGGACAAAATTAGACTACCTGACAGTTCAAAGTTAGCATGTTAAGCAGAATTTCTGTATTTTTTTTTCTATGTTGTGTTCACTTTCTTTAAGAGAAAAATGGAATTGGGTAATAATTCAGTAATCTTTAGATGAATCAACTTTTGACCCTAAGTAGTATTTCTCCGGATATCTTCATGTAGTTCATTTATTATCTATCAAACATTTGCAATGTTCCAGCAAGATGTTGCTGATGGAGGACTGGCTGCTGGGATATTTGGTGGAATACTGGTCTAGCCTACATAAAGCCCTGAGTTCAGTTACAAGCATTGCATTTACCAGCTGTGATAGCACAGGCCTATAGTCCCAGAACTCAGGAGGTAGAGGCAGGAGGATCAGAAGTCAAGGTCACCCTCAGATACATGGGGAGTTCAAGGCCACCATGAAATACATGAAACCCTGTCTCAAAAAAAGGAGGGTCTGACGAGATGGCTTAGCAATTAGGGCATTTGCCTGCAAAGCCTAAGGACTTGTGTTCTACTCCCCAGACCCCACATAAGAGAGACACAGCAACACAAGCATGCAATGTCACACATGCACACAAGGGGCTGCACATGTCTGGAGTTCTTTGATTGCACTGGCTGGAGACCCTGGTGCACCCATTTCTCTCTCTCTCTCTCTCATAAAAAGAATTCCACAGGGGGTTGGAGAGATGGCTTTGCAGCTAAGGCACTTGCCTGTGAAGCCTAAAAACCCAGGTACAATTCCCCAGTACCCATATAAGCCAGATGCACAAGGTAGCACATACATCTCGAGTTCATTTGCAGTGGCTAGAGGCCTTAGCATGCCCATTCTCTCTCTCTCCCTCCCTCCCTCCCCCTCTCTCTCTCTCAAATAAATAAATAAAATAAAAAATATATTTAAAAAAACAGCCATTAAGTGGCATTGAGGCAGACACAGTGTTGAAGAGAAGTCTGGGTAAAGAAGAAATCCAGAGACAGAGAGATTTACCATCTGAGTTTGGAAGGTGAGAGGTAACAAAAGACTTATTACTTGGAGGTGATAAGTTCAATAACTTATAAATGTACACCACATCACCGAAGGGGTGGGGAGTGACAGGTGAGGCCAAATTGAGGCATCTGTAGAGGAAGTGCAATGGTCACATTGTGTGTGTGTGTGTGTGTGTGTGTGTGTGTGTGTGTGTGTGTGCGCGCGCACAGGTGCACAATCTCTGGGCCACATGCGCCAATGCCAGAGCAGGACATCTGACATTGTCTTTTATTGCTCTTCCACTTTCCTTCCTTGAGACAAAGTCTTTCTCACATTGAGCCCAGAGCTGTGATTGTTTTCCGTAGAACTGGCTGTGATCCTCCTCTCTCTGCTTCTCTCAGGACTGAGGTTATAGGTATGTGTGGCACACCCAGATTCTCATATGGGCACTAGGAATTGAACTTAGGTTCTCACGGTTGAAGTAGCAAGCATTCTTATCAGATGATCCATCTCCCCAACCCTGGGAAATAGTATTTAAGGGGCATTATCATATTTTAAAATGCTATTTATTTATTTGCAAACAGAGAGAAGAGAGAATGGGTGCACCAGGACCTCTAGCTGCTACAAACAAACTCCAGAAGCATGCACCACCTTGTACATGTGGCTTCACATGGGTCCTGGAGAATGGAACCTAGGTCATTAGGCTTTGTAGGCAAACATCTTAACTACTAAGCTATCTCTCCATTCCCACTATCATTTTGCACCTTTGTCTTACATAAATCATCCCTCTTTGTCCTTTTCTGGAAGTCCTAAGTGTGAATGTAACTTGTAGCACACATCCATGTGGTGGATCCAAGTTTTCCATGCACTGAGATTCTTCCAGGGTAAAGCACTCTTAAAGCTCCAATCCACGCAGCCACACCCATCCTGAGTGGATGTCAGCACATGGGGCATGTCCACATTTGCCCATAACTTATAGTCAAAATATAATTCCTTCCAGTTTGACTTCACTGTTATGATGTTTGCCAAAGTAGGAGGAAATAATTTTCTAGAATCTTCTACTCTTGGTTCCATAAAGGATTCAAATCTAATTAAGAGAGTGTCTCTTTGGGGTCTGGAACATGTCATGTTAACCAAACAGAAGTGAGCAGGCCATCCCTTGTGATAACCAAAATTTGGAAGAGTAAACAGAGCAGAGATAGAGGGGCTGAGGTTATGGCTTAGTGATTAAGGACACATGCTTGCAAAGCCTGATGGTCCAAGTTCAAATCCCTAGTACGCACATGAAGCTAGTGGTGCATACTTTTGAGTACATTTGCAGGTGCAGGAGGCACTAGTGTACCCATTCCTTCTATTGCTCATCCTTTGTAACTCTCTCTGTCTTCTCCACCACATGCAAATAAATAGTTTTTTTAAAACAAAAGCTTTGTAAAGTTTTCCCAAATATGGCTATCTTCTCTGTTAGAAATCTAGTACTTTAATATTAAAGGAGAAAAGTTCTTTTCTGCCAATTCTCTAATGTGGCAAGAGTTTGGGTTGAATGTCTGGTTCCCATAAAGTTGAACCTGAGCCTTGATCACATTACAATATCTGGACCAATAGTTCAACCTGACAGAGTTGAACATTGTTTGAATCAAAGGAGAGTTGGGTGGAACACAACAGAAGAATGTTTCAGATTTCTGATGGCTTCTAGAAAGAACAGAGGGATGGAGAAATTTCTCAGTGATCAAGGCGCTTGCCTGCAAAACTAAAGGACCTAAGTTTGATTCCCCAGAACACATGTAAAGCCAGATGCACAAGGTGGCACATGTATCTGGAGTTCATCTGCAGTGACTGGAGGCCCTGGCACACCCATTCTTTCTCTTTCTCTATCTGCCTCTTTCTCTCTCTCAAATAAATAAACAAGTAAAACAAAATGGAAAAAGAACAGAAAAGCATCAATGATTACAACACTTAGATTTTGCAGGCAAGTGCCTTAACCACTGAGCAATCTCTCCAGCCCCTCCTGCATTATCTTTGTATATTTGACAATTTATGTCATGTCAAATTTTAAATTTTTAACTCCTTTTTTTTTAAATTTTTTAATTTATTTGTTTGAGAGCGACAGACACAGAGAGAAAGACAGATAGAGGGAGAGAGAGAGAATGGGCGCGCCAGGGCTTCCAGCCTCTGCAAACGAACTCCAGACGCGTGCGCCCCCTTGTGCATCTAGCTAATGTGGGACCTGGGGAACCGAGCCTCGAACCGGGGTCCTTAGGCTTCACAGGCAAGCGCTTAACCGCTAAGCCATCTCTCCAGCCCTCCTTTTTTGTTTTATTTTTACTTATTTATTTGAGAGCGACAGACAGGGAGAGAAAGAGGCTTGTGGGTTTGCAATACAATTTTATGAGTGCCAGCTATATGTAAGTGTGGAGGAGGAGACTGGGAAACGGGGCTGACTGCTGTGCAGTGGTGGCACCTGGAGGTCAGCTCGAGCTGGTCCGAGGTGCTGCTTGGAGCACTGGCTTGAAACCGACCTCTGAAGTCCTTAAAATGGCACAAGGATTAATTTCCATTCCCTGCCCTGCCCATGAAAGGGAGCATAAGCTCATGTAAATACTTGCTCACACTGGTGACTGCTAACATCCCTATGTCTCCAAATTTCAATGAGTGTTTGTAGACAAAAATTTTCAAATTTGGGGCTGGAGAGATGGCTTAGCAGTTAAGCGCTTGCCTGTGAAGCCTAAGGACCCCGGTTCGAGGCTCAATTCCCCAGGACCCACGTTAGCCAGATGCACAAGGGGGCGCATGCATCTGGAGTTCGTTTGCAGTGGCTGGAGGCCCTGGCGCGCCCATTCTCTCTCTCTCCCTCTATCTGTCTTTCTCTCTGTGTCTGTCACTCTCAAATAAATAAATTAATTAAATTTAAAAAAAGAAGTTATCTTTCCAAAAAAAAAAAAAATTCAAACTTGGGCTGGAGTGATGGCTTAGTGGTTAAGCACTTGCCTGTGAAGCCTAAAGATCCCAGTTCAAGGCTCAATTCCCCAGGCCCCACGTTAGCCAGATTCACAAGGGGGCATATGCATCTATAGTTCGTTTACAGTAGCTGGAGGCCCTGATGCAACCATTCTCTCTCTCTCTCTCTCTCTCTCTCTCTCTCTCTCTCTCTCTGTCTGTTCCTCTCAAATCCATGACAGTATCCAAAAGAGACTCATGTTAAGGGATGGCCAAGGACAATGCTCAGGAAAGAAAGGATTCTGAACTTGGAACTGAAGTTTGACTAGTGGCCCCGAAAAGCCTATCCACCATCAAGGGCCAGAGGTGAGGGAGGTCACAGTGTGTGTGAAGATCTATAGATCTGCTGAAAAAGAAGGAAAAATGGGCATCTCAGAGGAGGGGAGGGTGTGAAGAGCACTAGGAACATGGCTGGGCCTTAAGGTCCATAGATTTGGATCTGTTCTCTAGACCACAGGGACCCACGTGGAGCATCATCAGCACAGCTCCACTATTAAGTAACTATCCTGCTGCTGGTGTGGTGACACAGCCTTTAATCCCAGCACTTGGGAGGCAGAGGTGGGAGGATCACTGTGATGCTACATAATAAATTCCAGGTCAGCCTAGGCTAGAGTGAGCCCCTACTTCGAACAAAAAAAAAAAAAAAGAAAGAAAGAAAAAAAAAAACAAAAACACATTACCCTGTGGTAGGTAGAAGCCAAAGTGGAAAAGCAAACATCAGGGGAAAAGAAACTCAAGTGGAAAACTACTGTAAGAGTTAACATAGAATTTTCCAAGGCTAGGGTCAAGGCCCCAGAAGGAGGGATGTGCACAGGCTGGTGAAACCCACAGGAAGCTAAGGTCGTACTTGTGTCATTGCTTAGGTTCAAGGCCAGAGGGGCCTCTTTCTCTCGGTCTGTTTGAGCAGGGAACAGGAGGGCCGGGGTCTTTGATCAGGAGGAACATGTCAGGAAATTTCTGTTCTGGGAAAATTGTGCTGACTTCTAGCATTTTCCTAAGGCCTTGACACCTAGGTGACCCTAAGTGACATTTTTTCTTCTCAGTCATGATTGTAATTTTCCACTTATAAAAGCCTTAAGCTCAGCTGCACAGCAACTTCAGGAAGCCTAGAAGGGCGGAGTCATCTCCCCTCTTGGGAGGTGGCAAGATGCATCATTGCTGTTTTCAATACTTGAGTCTGGGAGCGGGGGAGGCCTGTAAACATCCCACCTGTCTCCCTTGGAGTGAAGAGACTATTAACCACGTCAAGCGCTGCCAACACTGAGGCAGACATGGATGTTTGAGCTGGGTTCAAAAGGAGGGTGTGACAGTTTGAACACATGTCTCCCAATAGACTCAGGTGTTTTTATTAAAAAGCTTGTTTCCAGCAGCCTGGCTGGAGGAGGTGTCATTGGAAGTGCATCTTGGGGTCCAGCCCTAAGGTTTCACGGAGGGCAGATTGGATTTTGAGCCTAAAGGTATGCAGGGAATTTGAGCTCTGTCTTGGGTTTCCCTGCTGTTTGGTGCTTGCTTGTGGTGCTCTGCGTGGACCTGTGAAAGGGGCCCAGCTTCTTCTACCATTAATGGATCTGTAAGCTTCAATAAATCCCTGCCTCCCATAAACTGTGCCTGGTGTAGAAGTTCATCCCAGCAGTGTGAAGCTGATGACAAGAGAGGGATTGGGTAATACTTGATCTCTCTGCCCTAAATCCATTGTCAGAACAAAGAAGCCTGCATCTACCAGGTTGTATTTGGAGAGGGGGACAAACTGACATGATCTTACACTAGAAAACGTTGCTAAACAAATAATAGTTCATTTCTACAACAGTCCTAACCAAATGTAGGTAGGTCTTATCCAGAAAGGGATTCTTTGAGCTATTACTCATATATTACATCAGGCTAATGCTATATTAGGGTAATAAGATACTGGAGCTAATCCAGAGTATAAATGAATTTAGATATACATATAGTACTTAGCTGCATTAATACAACCAGAAGCCAAAAATCTCCCGCAAAGACAGGAGAGATGCCTTAGCAGTTAAGGCACTTGCCTGCAAAGTCTAAGGACCCAGACTCGATTCCCCAGGACCCACATAAGCCAGATGCACAAGGTGGCACATGCGTCTGGAATTTGTTTGCAGTGGCTGGAGGCCCCAGTATACCCATTCTCTCTTTGTATCTACTTCGTTCTCTCTCTCAAATAAATAAAATATTAAAAACAAAACAAAACAAACTGCAGAGACTATGAGCTCCACATTCTTGCAGGGCTGTGATGTACTACAAATGTCTCCTTGTCACCATCTTCTGGATTTTTACTGTCATGGTCCCTCAGTGTCAACTGTTCAGACTACTGGTTGAAATGCAGGGCATTCTACCTGCTTTAGGGCTCACAATTAAACACGTGCGTTCTCAGGCCCCAGGCACTGCAGCGGGAACATCTTCATTGCTGGAAGACAGCTGGCGCAGGCATCGAGGCCATGTGGCGGAACCCTTCCGTGCCCTGTCCAGATGTTCCGCCTGAAAGAATGCGCCTGTGTCTGCAGCTCATTGGCCTGATTGAGTGGCTCAGTATGGGGAAGAAGTCAAAAGGGCTCCTTTCATGAGTCCACAGCTCACCACCCTTCTGCCAACAAGCAGGCAAAGGACCTCTGGGAGAGACAGAGTGATGGAGCCTTCCCCCTCCTGTCACAGATGTGAATCTCCACGCGGCTTTCCTTCCTAAGCCCTCCACAATCCATCCTGGGGTGAGGGTATTTGTAGTACAAGGACGTTATTCTGAAATCTGTCAGTCTTCAAGTTAAATGGATTCTTGTATGTTCGCGCCTGAGCTGTTTTGAAGTGAATTTATGTGTGGTCATAAGAGCTTCGGAGACAGGGAGATTAATCACCGAGCCAACACTCTCGCTGGGGATGCTTGGAAAGGGGGGAGTAGTTGGGCTTGGCTGTTTTGGGGATGTAGGGGTTTCTTGGGGCAACAGCCAGCTGTCTGGGTAGACATAAGGTCTAGGGCTGATTAGAATGATTCTAGTGACAGTGATCATGTACCGAGGCCACCTACAATAATCCTACTCAAAGTATGGGCTGTGGGCCAGCAGCCTGAGCATCAGATAGCAGTCCACTGTCTCTGGCCATGGCTCAGCCTTGTGGATCAGGACTTCTGGTGTTGTGCCTAGGAATCACAGGATGTGGGGTAAGGGATATGCTAGATCCTTAAATTATCAGTAAAGTCAAATTTACCCACTGATTTATTTGAATCTTACTACACCTCTTGTGTTCTAAAAATGTAGCCATATATGAGGCTTATATAGACATCCGTTCTCAGCACTCGTTAAGTCTTTTTTACAACTGGTGGGATACTTTGGAGGTATTAGTTTTAAATATAGGAAAGGAAATGTGATACACAGTTAACCATAAATATGTGTCATGTTTGAAGAACAGTATTAGTCACAAATATACAGAAAAGACTAATATTTAATCAACACTATTTTACATTCTGATAAGTTATTTTTTAATATTTTATTTATTTATTTATTTATTTGAGAGAGAGAGGAAGAGGTAAACAGAAAGAAAGAAGAATACGTGTGCCATGGCTTCCAGCTACTGCAAACGAACCCAGATGCATGTGCCTCCTTGTGCATCTCTGGCTTATGTGGGTGCTGGGCATCAAACCAGGGTCCCTAGGCTTTAAAGGCAAAGGCCTAAACCACAAAGCAATTTCCCCAGCCCCTGATAAGTTATTTTTAAAACATTGCCAAATCTCATTTTGTGTACTACTCAAACACTTGATGAGTCAAGGGGAAAACTGACATTCCCTGTTTGCCAAGTGAGGAATTGCGGCCCAGTAGAACATGTACTGTGAACACCATGATGACCTGAACTTGTCATGTTTATCAACATTTCTGGTGGTACAGAGGATAAAGTCTTCATGCAGGAGGGAGTCTTCTGTGGATAGCCAACCTTGTCTTTCTCTAACACTATGCCTGTGGGAATGTTCAACTCATAGGAAGTGGGATCTGATTCCCACAAGGGGTGCATTCCCCATATGGGAGTTCCGCCAGACCCAGAACCATCCATGCATAGGCAGATGATCCAATCCCGAGTGGAAGCCCAACAGTGTTGCAATTTTAATGACTACTAAAGCCCTTAAAGATGTCCCACTTAACCGAGCCCGGGCAACACTTAGCAACTGGCTAATACTTAGACTATTTAGTCATTTGAAACAATGCACTCAAGGATGAATCACAGCTCAGTAACCTAAACAAAATCAAATTAACGAATGACAGCATTCCCTTTGGTCTGGGAATCTAATGCATAACCTCCCACCTAGAGGTTTCCTCTGAAGCTTGTGAAGTTCTCAGGGTTCTCAGACTCTGAGGCCCTCAGCTGAGCACCAATCCAGCAGTAGTCCACACACAGACACCTAACTACAAAGGACAGGACACTCTGGAGGGGTTGGCCATGTGGACCTCTAGACACTGAGAAGGGGTACAAGAGTAGACTTAGAACCAAATCGGCTTCCCCTTGAGTCCAGGCTCTAGCCTATACTAGCTAAGTGACTACATGTAAGCTATTCAGTATTCCTATTGCAAATATGGAAATTACAGAAGTATTTTAGGGCTGGAGAGATGGCTCAGCAGTTCAGGCACTTGTCTAGAAAGCCTAAGGACCAGAGTTTGATTCCTCAGGCCCCATGTAAAACCAGATGTACAAGGTGGTCCATGCATCTGGATTTGGTTTGCAGTGGCTGGAGGCCCTGGCATACCCATTCTCTCCCTCTCTCTCTCTCTCTCTCTCTCCCCCCTTTTCTCTCTTTCTCTCTCTGTCTCCCTTTGCCTCTATCTCTCTCTCTCTCTCTCAAACAAATAAATAAAATATTTTTTAAAGAGCAGTGTTTTACATGTGTGCATATGACATGTACATGTGTGGATGGGTGGAAAGAGATAGAGAGAGAGAGAGAGAGAGAGAGAGAGAGATACCTATGAGAGGTTGTGTTCTGCAACCTATGCTAAGTTGCAAAGATTCTATATTGAAGGCTAGTTCAGGTGATCAGAAACATGTTCAGAACACTGAAATTAGTCTAGAGCTGGGCAACAGCATTGAATATGAAGCCTATTTAATAATAAGGCATTGAATATCCCATGTATTTGATGACAACTGAAAATGAAAACAGAATGTCTGGGTGGGTGTGCTTTCACACCAACAGAAAGTAAAAAATAAATCATAAATACAAAGAAACACCGTAAGTCAGGAGCTGTCTACACACACACACACACACAAACACAAGCACATGTATATGTGTGTGTATATACATATACATATATGTATGCATATGTATGTATATATGTATATCTATTCATATATATGTATATATACTTAGATCTTATCCAGTTAAGTATAATTTTTAATTTGAATAATATAAACATATATATATATATATATACACACACACATATATATATGCATTATTTATCTGCAAATACAGAGACAATGGCACACCAGGGCCTCTAGCTGCTGCAAACAAACTCCTGATGCATGCACCACTTTGTGAATCTGACTTTACGTAGGTGTTGGGGAATCCAACTACAGGTCAATAGGCTTTGCAGGTAAGCACCTTAGCTGCTGAGCCATCTGTCTAGTCCTAATTTAACCAACTTTTTAATCAAGTACTACTTGTGATGGTTAATCTCGGTTGTCAACTTGACAGGATTTATAACTGCTAAGGAAACAAATCTCTGGGCATGTCTATAAGGGTTTATTATTATTTTTTTTTAGATTAGATTAATTGAGGCAGGGAAATGTACCCTAAATGTGAACAGCACCATTTTGTGGGTTTGGCAGGCTGGACTGCATAAAGAAAAGAAAGCTAGTTGAACACTAGCCTTCCTTACTCTGCCTCCCGGCTGCAGAGTCATGTGACCAGCTGGAAAGAAGTAGTTACTTCAGCTTACAGTTTGAGGCGTTTTCATAAATGGGCATAACTGGGGATGGCGTGTGGGCAGGAGCTTGCAGCATCTGGGCACGTTCAGTCCACAGTGAGGAAGCAGAGAGGTGAACACTAGCTCTTGGCCAGCCGGCAGAATGGTGCTGCCCACAGTTCAGAGGGGTCTTCTCACCTCAGTCAACCTCATGAAGATTACCCCTCATAAGCATGCCTATAGGCCAGTTTCCTAGATGATTCTAGGGTCTGTCAAATTGACAGTTACTATAAAATGTCACAGCTACTAACTTTGGCTACAAGCAGTCAAGTGAAATTTAGAGTGAGCCAGGAGACCCAGCAAGTGGCCTTTTCTCCTCTTTGAAAACTACCGTTAGAACCATTTTTAATGTTGCATTTGCGCTGGGACATCCTTATTGTCATCATTTCAGTGTATTCCTCCCACAAACTAGATTTGTCACTATAAACCATGTTGAAGTCAGGATCATGACTACATTTTTGTCAGATATAAAGACTGGGACAATTCCCAAGAAGTCATATTTTCCTGGCAGACTAAAGTCATTACTTTTGGACTACCTGCAGAGTTCCCATAAATGGTTAGAAATTCATCTGGTAAAACTACTACTGCTACTGCCACTAGTACTACTACTACTAATAAACAACAACAACAGAGCTAAAATCACAGTGCCAAGGAGCCCTGCCTCTCCATCAGGCCAGAGCAATGTAGCAGCATGCATGCCAGGAGTCCAAGACTCCCAAAGCAACCAGCTAACTACAGTCAAGGCCCAGACAGGAGTTGGCACATACCACTTGCATCCAAATTCAGTCCCAACCTGCTTCTGTGAATCAAGATTCTTTTGAAACACAAACATGTGTGTGTGTTCACAGGATGCCTGTGGTTGTCTTTGCACTAGGACAACCCCATGGTCTTGGTTCAACAGTCTCAAATTTTCACAGTCCATATCGCTACAGAAAAAGTTTACTGGTCTACCTTTCACCCTCACCACAGTGCATGAGGAACTAGCTATAGGAGAAACCCATGACAGAGACTCAATGTTAAGACAAGAAATGACAATCCATCCCCTGGTAACCCTGGGATGGCCACATGCCAAAGGTAATGGCAGTTACATTATTGCTGTAACCTTGAAAGGGGCATTGTTTTGTGTCTGAGGAAACTGACAAGGAGGATGAGCCACTTTTATGAGTGATGAATTCATCACTGAAGTCAGGGTTCTGAAGACCATGGTAACAACTATTAATCACGATATTATATTATTCCTCTCATGCTTAACTCAACCTCTATGGTTAATGATGAAGGTGAATGCAGAGATCATTTTAAATTTAGAAAATGTGTATACAAAGCAAGATTTATTCATCTCAGAGAGAGGTCTAGAGTGTAGATAAATAGAAGCAAAATTAGTAATAGATCCAATGGATAGGATAAAAGCACAGGTGACAGTGGGACAAACCTTAGCTCTCTGGTCAAATTATGCACAGGAAACACAACTATTTCTCCTTCCCTCAAGTGATACAGCACCTGAAATATCACCATGAGCCCTTCAACTCAAGAAGCATCATGGCCTAATGATGGTACCAATCCAGTAGAAAGTTGCTGGGGTCCAAGTCACAAGCCTTGGTCCTGTCTTATCACAGCTCAATGAAATACCCACATCAATGAGTGTGCTAAGAATGAGACAGAGTCATGCTTAACAGAAAGGGAAGTTAGTGGTGCTATTGAGGTTGGACATCTGCATCCAAGCCTGAGGAATTGCAACATGTATGTAGCCTGGGCAAGTCACACCCAAGGGGAGCATGTGTGGAAAGAATGTCTTGCATCTGGTGCATACACTTAAGGGACTCCACTCATTCCAATTCTGCAACCTGATGTGCTCATGTTGGGCCTCACCTAGTTGCATAGTTTCCTTCTGTGACTATGATGCAGACACTTCGGATGGGATACCAGTTCCAGCACCAAAAACCTCAATGCATGTAAAGTATATTGTCACTTAGATGTGGGATTAAGCATGCCTCTCTTATCTACCAGATGAGTAACTTGCAGAAATCCCTTTAGCTACTTGGAATATTTGTTTCCCCATTTGTAAAAAGAGGAAATGAAAGCTATTCATGCCAGGAACAAAAGGTCACAGGAAGGATGAACTGAAGCACCAGACATAAGAAAGTACCGAGTTCTTGGGGTCATTGGCTTACTAAGGAACAGCCCCAGGGTTCTGACAACCCAAGGAACCAGACCAGGCAACGTCAGTGCCAGTATCAGCATCAATGTCAGCATCCGTATCAGCATCAGTGTCACCATCAATATCAGCACAAGCATCAGAATGAGAATCAACCTCAACATCAGCATCACTGTCAGTAGCATCACATCAATGTCAGTGTGAGCCTCAGAGTCAGCATCAACATCAGTATCATCCTCAGTACCCAAGGCCACAAAACCTGGCCCAAGACCCTCTGACTGAGGAGCTCTGAGGTAAGACCTAAGAACCTACATTCCTAACACAGTCCCAGGTGATGTTCATGCTGTTGGTCCAGAGACCACACTTTGAGAACCACTGAATTAAAATGATGTTCAATGAATTGGCCAATTTTTCTCCATTTGGCCAACAGGATCAAACTTAATTTGAAGCTTGTTAAGGAGAAAACCCAAGGTTATTTCCTTCTTATGCAATTTCCTTAGGGATCCCAAACTTGAGTCAGAAACAGAGAACTTTCTCCTTCAGCCTCCAGGTGCATGAGTCGGGTGGGGAGAGACAGATGAAGCAAGCTTCAGGTGAGTAAGGGTTACATCACTGCTCAGCTTGTAGGACTCTGGTACAGCAAAGTCTGCATGTATTCTCCAAGCCTGGCTTGGCCCCTGGAGAAGCAGTTAAGCCACACTTCCATGCTAAATGATGGTTAACATAGTGAGGGCTGTCCTTGGAGGATTGTTCTCCTTGTTGGAAGCTCCTAAAAGTCAAGTGCATTTCTTTGGCTTTGGCTTTGGCAAATGACTCTCAGGAGGATATGCATTGATTTTTTTTTTTTTTTTTTTTTTTTTTTTTAGTATGAGTACCTTATTTTCATAGGCAATGTGATGTTTCGAGTTCAGTTACTACTCTTGGTATGGTGTTGAAGACACAGGCTGAGTATGAGATGATCTTAGGGGAAACAATATTTATGAACTATGATATTTTAATAAACACCTGGCATTTATAAAAAAAGAACAAGGGAGACTTGGCTTTTTTAATAAGGTAGCCTCTCCAAATTTTGGCATTCCAATATAAAACATGCTTATTACATTTCTCCTGTTGTGCAGTGAATCTCATTGAAAGTATCTGGCACCCAGACAGTATTTTTGTAAACAGTGATTATGGTCTATGGTGAATTCTAAACTAGACACAACATATGCATGACATTGCAATATTTAATAATTTCCTTCTGCTACTTTCACGTGAGCAGTGATGGAAGGGAATGTCATGTTTATATTAAGTCACCTTGAAGGACTTTGCTGTGACAATTATAACACTGAGCTTGGAAGGAGGGAGGTATCACACACAGTGCTTGAGCCGACTGCTGCTGGTAGACTTGTCACTGTCGGCATCTTTGTGTCCACCCTGCTTACTCCTTGCCTCCTACCTAGGTGATTTGTAAAATATTTTCTCTTTTATTTATTTACAAGCAGAGAGAGAAGAGAAGAGAGGAGAGGAGACAGAGAGGATGGGCACACCAGGGCCTCCAGCTACAGCAAATGAACTGCAGATGCGTGTGCCACTTTGTACATCTGGATATACAGAGGTCCTGGGAAGTCAGACCCAGACCATTAGGTTTTCCAGGCCAACCTTTAACTTCTGCGTCATCTCGCCAGTCCCCAGTGCTTTTGCACTGTTCACAGCCGCCTTGTAGCTGTCAATAGAGTACAGATGGTTCTCCTCTTGAATAAGGGCATCCACTTTCTGGAAGGACCAGCACCAGTGGCTCCTACTTTTAAGTCTCCCAATAGAAAAGCTAGAAGAATAATTTATTTAAGGTTAAAAGCATGGCATCCCAATTGCATGGAACTCAGTCGAGGTATTTAGACTCTCTACCTTCATTCCCTCAAGGACAGAATGAGTGGTCACCTGGGTGGGGTTTGCAGAGAGACCGCATTCTGCCAGGGTATCTTGAGAAGATGAAATGATATGTCATTGATGACCTAGACACATGGAAGCTCCCAAGACTCACTTTTTTCCCCTTGCATATCTTTTGGTTCTCATTATTTCCTCACCATTGTCTCATGGTCCCCTAAATCAAGGGTGGAATTTTCAGGAATGGTTCTGCCCCATCCTTTAGGAACAAGTTATATTCTGAGTTCTGAAGCTCTAGGAGATATGCAATCCTGTAGCCAGACTCATCCACTAAGATTCATCCATGTGAACCATGGATCCAAACTCACACTAAGACTGATCCATGTGAACCATGGATTTTTTTTTTTTTTAATGTCTCTTCGACCCATGCATGGTGAGTTCATTTCAACATTTTCTTAATCCCACATCACTAACAACAGTAGGCTCAGTGAAACCCACGTGTGATGGGAGACCACAGATCTATTTACCTGTTTGGATGAGGCAAGTACCTACCCTATTGGCGTTCTCATTAAACTTCTGGGAACACACTTCCCACACCTGGAAACAGGAACTGGAAATCTCATCATGAAAGATTTTCCTGATAAATCCCAGGCTCTGCTACATTATGATTCAGGAAAGTTAAGCCTTGCTTTGTTTGGGTCTGGACTAGAGTCAAACCATCTCTTAAATGAAAAATCATTTTCAGAAGGGCTAAAAATGTAAAGCCGTTCATTTCAGTCGCCACTGAATCCTTTTTCAGTCGGCTAACTTCTTTATGCAAAACTGAAAAAAAAAATCATTGACTTGAGGCCAAGTTGGTTGGCTAGAGGGGGAGAAAAAGTGTGTGAAGTAAGAGGTTATAATCATTTTGAGCTTAAGAAGAGTGTAGAAACGGAAAAGGAAATATGCCTGGGAATGATGTTCTTTTTTTTAAAGACAAGATGGAATAAATTTCCCAGTTTCTTGAGTCTAATTAAAGTCCAAGGAACACCTCAACAGCCAGAGAAAGAAGCAGCGTAGGGAAGACATCGGGGCGGCTGGGGTAAGTCTGCATAGAGCACGTGATGGAAAGACAAATCTAAAATGAAGAAGGAGTAAAGAGGGGGTGTAAAGGAAGAATGGGAGGGGCAGGAAAGAAGGAAAAGGAGAGGATACCAGAGAAGCAAGAAAATCGGGGAGGTGAACTTATTTTCCACCAGCCAACTCATAGCTCTCCCTGGAGACACAGACATGCTTATTCATTTCCGGATGGTCTGTGAAACTTGAGGCGATATCTGCCTCTGATCCCACAGTCTAAGCGATGGCATGCCAGTCTACCCCAACCTCCTTGGGTTACCATGTATGGACTTAATTGTAAGGGCAAAAGAAGGAGTCAAAACTAGCTTTATTTTGATTTTGCCCTACAATGACAAAGCATATTCACCAGAGAAAAGGTGACATATCCATAGTTGATGCAAACAATCATGATGTCTCCCACAGACTCTTCTGCTCTGTTGAGTCTGGGTCACATGACCTTCAGGCTTTGTCTCCCAATTTGTCTTTCCAATTCCATGGAGCCACACCCCCTTATGCAGGAAGACCCTAAGTTTACTAGCCCACGTGACTTCTCAAGGCCAGGCAGTATGAGAAGGAAGCTCTGGGCTGGAAGCCTGCATTGTCTCCCCTCAATCACTGTCTCATTTTAGGTGGCCCTAGCAGGAAGTCACTAGAACTTTTTGAGATAGATATTTGGTTCATAGATAATGACAGGTTCATTCTGTCAATCCACTTTTGATTTCTTCTTTTATTTTGTCTTCAACAGCAATATTATAGAACTATGGTTTTAATGTGCCAGTTTTAGAGTTTTTCGTATATATCAAGCTAACCAACATATAAAGAAATACAACACAATAAAAATTTTCAGTATTCATCCTTGGTCCACATAAAATCAACTCTTATGTTGTACCAATAGTAAAAACAAAACAAAACAAAACAAAACAAATCACTACTCAGGGATATTGTCCCCATTTATAGATGCAAATAAGGCAGAAAGGGATTGGTCATGCTCTGGTTCGGAATGTAGAAGAAAAGGCAGAGCAGTACCCAGGATTTGGCTCTCTTACTCCAGACTCTTCCCTCCATCTGTACCCCTAGCCTCTCTCCTGTGCTCTCTGGAATTCTGGCAATCCTGCTGCCAGGGATGATTCTAAACATTTTGACATACAGCTAGCTCATCTGTCTTGACTTAAAATGTTGACATTTTGTTCATCATGCATGGTTTTGCATGAATCTTGATGCCTTGTAAAATTGTGCATTAAAATCTGATTAGTTTCTTGATGTGTGGAATGCATGTGTGTGCATATGCATGTGGAGGCCAGAGGTCAATGTCAGGTGTCTTCTTGGTTCACTCTCCACCATAGTTTACTGAGATAGGAATTGTCGCTTAAGCTAGAGCTTGCTGATTCGACTAGTCTAGTTAGCTTGCCTGAGATCTGCCTGCCTCTGCCTCCCAAGTGCTGTGATTATTGGCATGTACCAACACAACTGGCATTTAGATGGGTGCTGGGGATCCACAAATGGGCAATTATGCCTGCATCTGAGCCCTTTGCCTACTGAGCTATTTTATCACCCCCGAAGCCTTATGAATTTTGATTACTGATTCATGTAATATATATGTAGCTATTAAATATGTTTTGCTATCTTTTTAAACATTTTTATCAATTTATTTGAAAGCACAGGGAGACAGACAGACAGAGAGAGAATGGACATGCCAGGGCCTCTAGCCACTGCAAACGAACTCCAGATGCATGTACCACTTTGTACATCTGGCTCTACATGAGTACTGGGGAATTAAACTTGGGTGGTTAGGCTTTGCAGGCAAGCCCCTTAACCACTGATCTATCTCTCCAGCCCCTGGTTTGATAGCTTAACAGATAGCAGGACCCCCAAATACCATGATGCTTTTATTTAAGCTGATTCTTTCCTGCCTCAGTCCAACCCACTTCATCTTTATCCTGAGTACCACGGGGCCTCATGAGGGACCAAGCAGGTGAGAGCCCTTGCACCTTCACAGCGAAAAACCTGAAAGCATTTCAAAAGCTTTACCTTGGCACACAATGTCTCGGAGAAATTCTGTAACATACTTGGAAAAAAAATCTCTGTATGAATTGTTGCTTTCTAACCCCTCTTGGAAAACTCTTCAACTTCTCTCTTTGGTGCATTTAAGCCTCCAAACTTTCATCCCTGATAAATTAACCATTATAATCAAACTATCTTGCCTGAGAATTTTTGGTTGATGTTTTATTTTCTTTTTAAAGAAGAGGAGGGGGGAACCACCCAACAAACCAGATGTGGCATTCTCCGGTTTCAGTTCTTCATGTACAACAAGTTGCAGGTTTCTTACATTTCCTCGGGGGGAAATCTCAAACAAGAATTAGCACGTCACCAGCCCAACTTCCTCCTCCCAGCATGTCTGTTTAAAGTTAAAGTGAGCACGCTGGACTCGAACATCAAAGACATGCTGCCCCTATGTGAGCCCATGGGCTCCGAGCGAAGATGGAAATAAGAGAAGGGGATAATGTTTTTCAATCAGTGGACAGCGCTTTGAAAGTTTCATTATGAATGGTAACCGTTTATTTCAAGCTAAATGAATTGTGCCACTCCAATGTAGGTGATACACGATGCATGTCAGCCAACCTCATCTCTGTCTCTTACAGCCTGTCTGAGACAGTGTACAACAATTACATAGATTCTGTAGTCTATGCTGTCCTGTTATGGTTTCGTTTTCTTAAGGGACTGGCCATGCAAGGCTCAGGTGGTATGCCACTTCTCTGCTTGGAATGGAGTGGACAGATAGGTGTTGCTGACCAGGGGATGGGTGAAAATGTCCAAGTAATTCTTAAAAGGGAGAAACAGGGCAGAAGAGATGGCTCATTGATTAAGGTACTTGCTTCCAAAACCTGACAACCCAGTTCAATTCCCCAGTAACTATGTACAAAGTCAGGCAAACAAAGTGGTACATGCATCTGGAGTTTGTAATGGCTGGAAGCCCTGGTATCATTCCCTTGTTGTCTCTTTCTCTCCCTGCTTGCAAATAAACAAGTAAATATTTAAAAAGGGAGGAACACAGTAAGCATGAGAAAAACCAGATTTCTTAACCCACCAATTAACTTCAAGTAACTTAGAATACTAATTTAGCAAAACAAAGCCAAAAACAAAAGTAAATTCTATTTTGAGGAAAAATGGCTAATGTGTTTGTTCTCATTTTAAAGTCAACTTACTGTATTGAAATAATTGTAGACTTGTGTAATTTAAGAGACCTATTCCTCCCTATGGGAATTAAATGTAACTAACATAGGCTGTCATGGCAGCCCAGACACCTTCACATGTGAGAAAAGATAAGTACTCTCTGCTGGGCCATAGCCACCTTTGTCTAGCTTGGCATATATCAATGGCAACTGTCAACTCTACAGGAGCTAGAGTCACCTAGGAGACAGACCTCTGGCCACATCTGTGAGGGAGTTTCTAGACTGAGTTAACTGAGGCAGAAAGACCTACCGTCAACGTAGATGCCCCATTCCCACGCTTAAGAAAGCTGAGGAAGCTTCCTGTGTGCCAGCTTCATCCCTCGCTGCCTCCTGACTGCAGAATCCATGTGACCTGGAGCCCGGAGCTCCGGCACCAGGGAGTCCCACCCTGAAAGCGACCTGTTGGTAAGTTACTTTGATCGGCTATTTTGTCACAGCAACAAGGAAGGTAATATAGCACTGAAATCCCCTTCTCATGCCTGCGGGTTCAGGGAACTTCCTGTGATGTTGTCTTTTGTGTCCATTGAACAATCATGGGTCTCAGTCCATATTTCTTTGGTCTTTTGCATTTCTGCCTTTTCTAGCCCGTTCTCATGCACCTGAATGGGTTCTTCTTGTTTTTAATCTTTTCTATTTTTAAAAATTTAAATTGAATTCACATATATTGCATTTTGATCATATGCATGGCACATTATCTTCCCGTGTCCCTTTTAGTTCCACTATACTCCTCCTCCTCACCATCCCTAACCAGTGGCTGTGCCGAGGACTCCTCCTCTCCTAGCAACGACTTATAATCATTAGCTCCCCAGGAAGCGGGGCGGCCTCCCAAGTTTCTGCCTTATCCAGAACTGCACGTTGACTTGTCCCATCATGTGCAGGTTTTGCATGGGTTCATTCCTAAAATCTGCTGAATATAAAATAACTGTAAAAGCATTTTCTGGGTTAGAGACATTTCTCAGTGGTTAAGGCACTTGCCTGCAGAGCCTACGGATCCAGGTTCAATTCCACAGGACCCACATAAGCCAGATGCACAAGGTGGTATATGTGGCTAGAATTCATTGGCAGTAACTAAAGGCTCTGGTGTGCCATTCTCTCTCTCTGCCTCTCTCTTTCTCTTTCAAATAAATGAAAAAATATTTTTAAAGTATTTCATTTTTATGGATTTTTATTTGTAAACAGAGAGAGAGAGAGAGAGAGAGAGAGAGAGAGAGGGAGAGAATGGGTATACCATGGCCTCGAGCCATTGTAAACAAACTATAGATGCGTGCACTACTTTGTGCATCTGGCTTTACATGAATATTGGGAAATTGAACCCCAGGTTGTTAGGCTTTGCAGGCAAGTGCCTTAACTTCTGAGCCATCTCTTCAGCCCCGGGAAGTAATTTCTATTCATGCACTAAGAACCACATTGAATAGCATTAGAATTTGTGCTTCTTTATCAAACATATTGCCTAAATCCAAGAGAAAGAAAACCATTTACCCCTATATTTACTGTCATTTTCCCTTTTTTCAATTGTTCTAAAATCCATCCTTTATCATTTCTGTTTAGAGAACATTAGCCATTCTTATAGGGTGGGTGTTCTGATTTAAATTTTAAAATGTCCTGTATGTTTTTCTTCCTATGAACAAGCCATGGTTTCTTTCTTTAATCCTTACACAACGATTTTGCTGGGTGCAGAACTCCAGGGTGACGGCTCTTTCTTTCAACAGGTGGAGGATGTGGGTTTTCTTCCAGGATTTCTGGCAGCCATGTGGCTATTTACCCCGCGGGTCCCAGGTGCTGCTTCTCCCGTGCGGCTTTCACAGTGTCGCCTTAGGGTTACGGCATTGGCCATGCGTGCTGTGGATCTCCTGGGGTCTATTCCAGTGGGGGTCTCTTACACAATTCGTCACTCTTTGGGCACATAGGCATTTATACAAACACTTAGGTGGAGATTTCAGTCCCTATTTCTTTAGGTGCCTTTTTCGTCCTGTTTTTTTTTTTTTTTTTTTTTTTTTCCTTTTTTCCTTCTGGCCTTCAGATAATACCAAAGCTAGATCTTGTGGGATAGATCCACAGGCTCCTGAGGGCTTATTCATCTGTTTCCAGACAACTTCCTGTCAACTGTATACACTGGGTACACTCTTTGTCCTATTGCCCAGTTTGCTGAACCCTCCTGCTGGTCTATGATGGCGCTCACCCCCTGAGTTGCTAAAAATCCTCAGTTATCATATTTTTTTTCCATTCTTAGAGTTCCATTTTGTTTTGTTATGTATGCTGAGACTTTCTGTTCCTTTGCTGAGACTTTTTTGGGTTGTCTTTTAAAATTTCTTTCAAGAATGCTTGTAATTACTCTTTGAGGAAGTTTTATGATGACTGCTTTAAACCTTATCAGATAACTCCTACATGTCTAATATTTCTGTTAGTTCCACATATGGTAAATAATTTTTTATTGTAACTAGGTTTTTTGTGGTGCTAGGCCTCATTTAAAAATTCTATCTGGCTTTCTGTAACACCACTCCAACAGGGGTTAGAAACATTGCTTTTTATTTTTAATATCAGGTAGGATGGTAGTCTAGGTTTTCTAGAAGGATTCTGTTGTTACTTAAGGAAGGAATGTGGTCCTAATTATTATAAGAGGTAAGTGGGGGCTGGAGGGATAGCTGAGCTGTTAAAGCACTTGCCTGCAAAGCCTAACAACCCTGATTAGATTCCCCAGCTAGATGCAAAAAGTGGCATATGCATCTGGAGTTCATTTTCAGTGGCTAAAGGCCCTGACATATTCATTCATTCTCTCTCTCTTTCTCTTTCCTTGCAAATAATAAATAGGTAAGTGAATAAATAAATAAAACATTGAAAATGCCGTGAGTGGGGGTCTCCCTTCTCCACTATACCTCTGCTAACACAGGCCAGGAAGGAGGGGTGAACATACTTCATAGCTTTCTCCATGTGGTCTTCACTGGTGCCATGGATCTCTCATTTCTGATGATGGCACATGCTCTGATTCTCTGTTAGGGCCCCTCTGGTACCCCTAGAGCATGTGGGGGTGGTTCCTCATGAATTCCAAGTATAGGAATTAGCAAAGTCCTAATTCCTTATTCAGGTTTCCCTAACATCATTCTGAGAGGGACCTAGGGCCCCACTCAGTCCTATAAGAATAAGTAGGTTTGGGTCACTGGAGATTTTTGTTTTAGTTTTGCTTCCTATGATGTTTGGCCAGAGTACAACAGTTACCATTTAAAAAGTATTTTGTTTTAGTAGGTTGGTTGTCATAATTGTGGCATTTGGGCTAAGAAAAGTAGATTTTTGTTCAAAATGATGATAACAATATCCTATTGATGTTTCTATATAGCTGGTTTCTTCATGTTAAACTCTGTCATGTGATGTAGGAAATAAACTGAAGGAACTCATGATGATATCTTCAAGTTGATATGTACTTAATGTGTGTGTTCAGCTGTGCTGAGGTCTTTGGGTTTGGTGATGAAATGACCATGCAGTCACTATTCTCAACTTTAAAATCTAGCTGTGTCCACATGTAATCTCTGCCAACAGCCCACCATGGCATTGTACATAAATCCCATTGTCTTTCCAGCCTGAAATATTGAAACCAGTGGTATCTGGGTTAAATTAGATAATTTCTTGAGGTATTAAACACACTGAGAATATGATAAAAGATGCATTTTAGGTAAATGCTACAGGCATGTCCACACTCCTAACACATTCACATGGTTTTGTAAATATTCTTAGAGGATTCAGACTGAATCATCAGCTGAGAAACAACATGATTATTTGCTGTCCAAAGGACTTCTGGGCTCTGTCATTCTACAGAAATATCATCTACATGTTTGCATCTAGAAAACAGAAAACTTTCTTGAAATTGGGATCTATTCTAAATAATTCATATGTATTTAATCTATTTATTCTCATGGTAAGTTTTATTAGTTTTATGTAATACATAACTAAACTGTAAAGAAAGTTTAAAGGAAAGATTTTTAATGTACTTACATAGAGCTGAGATGAAGTAAGAAGTGACTAACCAATGAGGTGTTATATTGTTAGAGTCCCAAAGGGTTGGTAAGACTTCCATCTACTTGAGACTCATCATTTCAGTGTTATGTGGTCTGTATTTTGAGACCACATTTTAAAAATCTTCTGCTAATACTGCTGATAAGGAACAATATAGAAGCTATAAGATGGGTGGTCCTTCCTTCCAGAACACTCTCTACAAATGCATGGTCCTTCTCTATAGAATACTATCTAAAACTGGATGGTCCTTCCCTCCAGAACACTATCTACAAATGCATGGTTGTTCTCTTGGGAACAGACTCTACAAATGCATGGTCCTTCCCTGACAATAGCCTCACTACAAAACCATGGTCTTTCCTTCCAGAACACACTCTCTAAAAAAGATGGTCCATCCCTCAGAAATAGACTTTACAAATGCATGGTTCTTCTCTCAAGAACACAATCTGCAAATATATGGTGTGTCCCTCCAGAACAGACACTACAAATGCATGGTTCATCCCTCCAGAACAGACTCCACAAATGCAAGGTTCTTCCTTCCAGAACACTCTCTACAAATGCAAGGTCCTTCCCTCCAGAATACTCTGTAGAAATGCATGGTCCTCCTCTCTAGAACAGACTGTCTACAAATGGATGGTCCATCCCTCCAGAACAGACTCTACAAATGCATAGTCTCTCCTTCAAAATCCATGGTCTTTCCTTCCAGAAAAGAATCTACAAATGCAAGATCCTTCCCTCCAGAACAGACTGTACAAATGGATTGTTCCTCCTTCCAGAGACTCTCTAAAAAAAAAAAACAAAACAAAACAAACAAACAAAAAAAAACACAGTCCTCCTTCCAGAACACTCTGTACTAATACATGGTCCTTCCTTCCAGAAGAGGCTACAAAGGCACAGTCCTTCTCTCCACAACAGTCTCTAGAAATTCATCGTCCTATCTTTCAAAACAGACTCTATAAATGCATGGTCTTTCCTTCTTGAACAGACTCTCAACAAAGGCATGGTTCTTCCTTCCAGACACTCAAAAGCATGGTCGTTCCTCCAAAATAGACTTTGCATAGGTATAGTCATTCCTTTAAGAACACTCTGCACAAATGCATGCTCCTTCCCTCTAGGACAGACTCTACAATGACATGGCCTTTCCTTCAAGAATAGACTCTCAGGCTGGAGAGATGGCTTAGCGGTTAAGCGCTTGCCTGTGAAGCCTAAGGACCCCGGTTCGAGGCTCGGTTCCCCAGGTCCCACGTTATCCAGATGCACAAGGGGGCGCACACGTCTGGAGTTCGTTTGCAGAGGCTGGAAGACCTGGTGCACCCATTCTCTCTCTCAACCTCTATCTGTCTTTCTGTGTCTGTCACTCTCAAATAAATAAATAAAAAATATTAAAAAAAAAGAATAGACTCTCTACAAAGGCATGGTCCTTCCCTTCAGAAAAGATTCTCTAAAAATGCTTAGTCCTTCCCTCCAGAACAGACTCTCTAAAAATCATGGTCCTTCCTTCTGGGACAGACTTTACAACTGCATGGTTCTTCCTTCCAGAATAGACTTTACAAAGGTATGGCCGGTCCTTCCAGAACACTCTATACAAATGCATGGTCATTTTTCCAGAACAGACTCCTTAAAAATACATAGTCCTTCCCTCCAGACCAGACTGTACAAAAGCATGGTCTTTCCTTCTAGCAAACTCTTTGCAAATGCATGGTACTTCCCTCTAGAACACTTCTATAGATGCATGGTCCTTTCTTCCAGAACACTCTCTGTGAATGTATGATCCTTCCTCCCAAAACACTTTCTCCAAACTAATGATATTTCCCTCTAAAACACTCCTACAAATGCATGGTCCTTCTCTCCAGAACACTCTCCATAAAAGCATGTTCTTTCCATCCAAAACAGAATCTTCACTAGCTCTGAGTGTCTGATAAGTTATAAGCGAAGCCATTCTTAAAAACTGGTTCTCAGGGCTGGAGAGATGGCTTAGCAGTTAAGCGCTTGCCTGTGAAGCCTAAGGACCCTGGTTCAAGGCTCGATTCCCCAGGACCCACGTTAGCCAGATGCACAAGGGGGCGCACGCATCTGGAGTTCGTTTGCAGTGGCTTCAAGCCCTGGCACACCCATTCTCTCTCTATCTGCCTCTCTCTCTCTCTCTCTCTCTCTCTCTCTCTAATTCTAAAATAAATAAATAAATAAAAATGACCAAAAACTTAAAGAAAAAACTGGTTTTCAAACCAGCATCTCCAACTAAGATTTTCCACAACTCACAACCTCATTCTTTTTTGCAGTAAAATACTGGAATGGAACCACAGTCTGTTTGTTCTCCAGTTCACATTATGACCTGCTATAAAAAGAATTAATATTCATAAATCTTTTTTACCGTCCCAATATCAGTGTTTTAAAGTGTTGATTACCACCTGACATTGGGGGGCAGGATAAAGAGGCAAGGAACTCCAGAGAACATGAGAACATGTGTGTTTGAAGAAGAAATGCTCAGGAGATGGTTCTCATGTTGAATTTGGGCCTGCATACCACTTCTTTGAGAAGGTTTTCCATAAGGACTCCAGACACTTTGGGAGAAGAATGTCCTGAAATACTGTTTTTCAGAATGTCTGGGAACGTGAGCAGGAGGGTTAAGCATGGGTTATGTAATATGGAACACGCCACATGGCCAATCTTCCTGAGGTTTTCCAGATGGGACTTTCAGTTTGAAAAACTCAGCAATATCTCCCACAATGTCCATGCTTTCTATAATTAGTCCCCTCAGGCTCTGACAGCTGAGTCATGCTTCGGCTCTGACTATACCCAAAGCCGCTGAGAAGTCATCCTGCTACCTGCAGAGGTGAAACCTTCACACCACTCAACAGGAAAGCCTGAACAGACTTGAAACTTGGGTGTCACACCAACAAATGAATTATTGAAGAGCCAAGGAAGAACATGACCTGCTAGATGGTTCTGGGCAGCAAAGGAGCTGAGATAGCTAAACATCAACTTTCTTCAGCCACTGACTAAGAGTTGCTTCTGGGATACATTAATTCCCAACAAGAGAAACCTGGCCAGGTAAGGGACACAGGTGCTGATAAAGGGGAGTTGGATCTGTGTGTCTTCAGTGATGAGAATAAGAGAATATGCATGTGACTGAACATTTACAATTTTGTCTCCAGCCCTTTCAACACAGTGTCCCAAGTGCTATGTCACTCGAGCATTAATATTGATGAAATGGCTTGGAGTGATGGCTCAGTCAGTCAAGCATTTGTCATGCAAGAGTGAAGGCCTGGGCTAGAGAGATGGCCTAGTGGTTAAGGCGCTTGCCTGCAAAGCCAAAGGATGCAGGTTTGATTCTCCAGGGCCCACATAAAGCCACATGCACAAGGTGGTTCATGGTTCATGTGTCTGGAGTTCATTTGCAATGGCTAGAAGCTCTAGTGCACTCATTCTCTTTCTCTCTCTCTCTCTCTCTCTCTCTCTCTCTCTCGCTCTCTCCAATAAATAAGTAAATAAAATATTTTAGGAAAAGAGTGAGGGCCTGAGTGTGGGTCCCCAGCACCCATATAAACGTTGGGTATGTTGGCAGGCACCTATAATCCCAGTGCTAGAGAGGGGGAGACTGGAAGATCCTGGGTCAAGCTGGCCCATTAGACTAGCAAGAACTGTGAACTCCAGCTTTATTGAGAGGCCCTGTCTCAATAAATAAGCTATAAAGAAATTGGGCAAAGTGCATAGTATTGAACTCTGGCCTTTGCGTGTGCACACACACACACACACACACACACACACACATTCACACACACACACACACACACACACACACATGAACATACAAGTAAGTCCCACACATACAAGCATGTATACACATACCATACACATGAAATTTTTTTTTTGAGGTAAGGTCACGCTCTATCCTAGGCTGACCTGGAAATCACTTCGTAGTTCTAGGTTGTTTCAAACTCTCAGTGATCCTCCTACCTCTGCCCCGAGTGCTGAGATTAAAGGCGTGTACCACCACGCCCAGGAACGTGCAATTAAAAAAAAAATTGATGATAGGCCCTTGGAGGAAGTGCAATGGAAGTCAGCTGCTTCCCTTCTAGACAGATTCAAGTCAAAGCCATCTCTTAGCTTTCTTTCCGTTTGTTCTCTCAGTGCCCTCTGCTTCTCATACAGTCACTTCCCCACACATCATTCCACATCAGTCCTAGTCTCACGTTCTAGTAGCACAGACCCCAGCTTTCTGTCGGCTAGCATCTCTTCCAAGTGCTCATCCCTCAGCTTCTACAGACTGAACCAAGGCACAGCCCCACCAGAAGGCAGAGTCACAGCCTACAGCTTTGCTGAATCTGGGCTTCCCTCAAGCCACCTCCATCATGACACCCATTACCTTGTTCCTCAGACATTTCAAAAGTAGAGGTTCCAAACTGGGTTTGTAGCTGATCTTCTATGTCTTCCCCATCCCAGTGAATGCCACTGAGACTGACCCGTGTGCACGATGAGAGACGTGGACCATCAGCTCTTGTCTTCTTCACAGCTATGCCCCAAGTCACTACCCCATCTGCCTCCTGGGCATTCTCTCTCCCATCCGGTACCTGGGGAGACCACCACCTCCTCTCACATGCAAGACTCCACTCACCTCAGTTGCCATCCTGGTTTCCTTGTGAGCCTTCGGCCCCCTGTGCTCCAGACTATTGAGAGACAGATAGACAGATGGACGATAGACAGATGGATGGATTGACAGACAGACAGAGAGGGTCCTTCAAGCCTTTGTGGATAACTGGCAAGAAGCCCATGGCAGGAGGCTGGTTTTGAGAGAATTCAACTCCACATGACATTCAGTGAAGGTGAATTCAGAAAGAAAGACCCACGTGAGTTGAACAAACTGGTGGTGCTTTATAAACCACACTCTTCCACTGGCCAAGAACGCCTCTGAAAATGTATGAAATGGACCACTCACGTGCTGTAGCTGACGTGGTTTGCAGTTCATGGCCCTTGGGGCCTCTCTTCGCCACTACCTGAACACAGCTCCTAGCGTGCATACACCCATTTCAAACATGACCTCTGTCCACGAAAGCCTCAGCCTACATCTGACAGCCTGCTGGGCCAGAATGTACTGAGATCCCAGGGGCATTGGAATTTACCACCACAGCCCTGACATAGCCACCTCCCTCTGACATTTGTCTTCCCTTATCTCCAAGCCTCCCTTGCACATTCAGTTAAAGGTACACTGGGTGGAAATTTCTTGGTGTCCTGTCTTAGCTTTCTTTCCGTTTGTTCTCTCAGTGCCCTCTGCTTCTCATACAGTCACTTCCCCACACATCATTCCACATCAGTCCTAGTCTCACGTTCTAGTAGCGCAGACCCCAGCTTTTGGTCCAGGCTAGCATTGTATCTTCAAATCTTCAAAGAAACCACACCATAAAGTGGCCCAATTGTACTGATGATGAAACACAGGCTCGGAAACACTTGGTAGAGCTTTGTTCCAACACACAGTCCGTGCTTGGGAGAGAGGTTCTTTCCAGCACACAGTTGGTGCCTGGGAGAATAAAGTTCCAAATTAAGGCTGACTAAATTCTTGACCATGATGTCACACCATGTCTTGGCCTGGGTAATATTCCCTGCCATCTTTCTTGGGCATACAAGGCAGAGCCTGAGACAGGAAGTCCACCCTGGGGAGCAGTCCTAGGAGAGAGATTAAGAGTGGGGAGAATATGACAGAGTCACTGTAGATTCACAGGAGTATGGGTTCCCATCTAGACAGGCCTTCTAAGGAGCCATGGAACTATGCCTCATAATTTCTGCTCATAGTATAAAAGAGGGAGCACTCAACTATCAGCTCCTTCCTGCTGGCCAAAGGTTCCCCTTCAGTGTAAACACTCTCCTCCCAAGTTCATGAAAGCTAAATATGTGCAAAAGCCAGTTATTTAAACCAGGGCAGTATTGGAGTCCCTGTGAGACATACTTGTGTTGAAAAGTTGGTACAGTAAACATGATGTCCAGATTTGCTTCCTCGGGACCCACATAAAGCCAGATGCACAAAGTGGCGCATGTGTCTGTAGTTCATGTGCAGTGGCAGAGTGGCAGGAAGCCTGAGTGCTTCTATATTATTTCTCCCCCTCCTCTCTCTCCTTGCAAATAAACAACATTTTTTATAAAATAAATAGGCCTAGAAAGATGGATCAGCACTTAAAGGTGTTTGCTTGTGAATCCTGATGGCCTCAGTTCAATTCCCCAGTACCCATGTAAAACCAGAGGCACAAAGTGGTTCATGCATCATGTTCGTTTATAGCGGCAGGAGGCCCTGGCGCACCCATAGTTCCTCTTTTTCTGGCTAAATATTTCTCTCTATCTCTCTTTCTCCCTCTCTCTCAAAACGGCAATGGTACCATAAAATTCTACTTCCTAAAAGACAGACCAAATGGTTGAACCTTCACTAGACCCTTACAGGAAACACCTGAGCCACAAGATACTGGAGAGGGTAGGATCAAGACTGACCTAAATCTCCTACATCTTCCCTCCCTCCCTCTCCCCCTCTCCCCTCTATCTCTCTCCTCTCTAACTCTTGTACATTAGTTATGTTTTTCCTCAATTTCTTAGTGGACACTGACCTGTAACCCCCACTTCCAGCTTGGGCCTACCATCCACAATGAGCTTTTGATCAGAGAAACCTACAAGGTTTCCCAAAACAATGACAGACTTCTGTCAGAGTACTTGATGACCCACCAAAGGCCAGTGGTAAGACCCTATTGCTGAAGACTCCATACGCAGCTGACGCGTAAAATGGAATGACATGGCTGGAAGCCAGGAGAGAGTCAGTCCCCAGACAGTCAGCGTGTCTAGTGCCAGAAGGTGCTACATAGGCGACTGGGGGAAATGACCAAGTTCTGTCCAAGCAACGCATTGTTAAACCTAATTAGCAACAAGTAACTGGATGTGATGCCCACACAAGTGCAATAGTGGTACACAGCCATGGTGAGGAACCAATTGCTCTTGATTTGGCTAACTGATCCACTCAGTGGTACCAGACCCATAGCTGGAGCTGGGAATCAAGTCAAAACCATACCCAAACACAAGCCCACTCTACAATATCAAGCTACCATCAATCACGGGGTATAAGAGGGCCTACACCTATCATACTGTCTATCAAAAGACTAAGTGTTATCTCAATTCTCTGAGTGCTAACTTACTCTCCGTTGGAGAATCTGCTTCTCTTTTCCAGATAGATGCAGATCCTAAGAACAGAGCTGCCCCAACTTACCTCAAAAGGGGCCCAACTGAAACTAAGGACAACTGGCGAAACAAGCAAGGGTGATGTTTTCCTGTGAACCAGATACCAGCACAAAGGGGAAGGAGACCAACACAGAGAAAAATCAACTCCTACCAAATCAGAGAGCCAGAGCCTCAGAGGCCCCCAACACCTCAGCACTGAAGCAGACCAAAAATGAACCCAACATGGCTCAGGGAAATTTTGCGGAAGAGGGGGCAGAAAGAATGTCAGAGTCACATGTTGGGTTATGATTTGCAGAGACATTTATCATACCAATAACTGGGGGCTAACTCCACAATGCACGACCCATTTTCATCAACAAGAAGGGTCCAATGGGAGGGGGTAGATCACAGATGAGCCTAAACAATGGTACAAAACTGCCTGTATTTACTGAAAAGAAAACTAATAAATTAAATTAAAAAAAATTCTTTTAAAAATAATGAAAGAAAGGAAAAGAAAATCAAGAGAATGGGAAGTAAGATTCCAAGGGCTCTCAAAACATACTTCCTTTCTCTCACACATTCAATGTGTTTTTTTGCATATGTATAGGTGCATAGTGTGTGTGTGTGTGTGTGTGTGTGTGTGTGTGTGTGTGTGTGCATCTGGAAAGAGGAATCATGATCACATGAGCACACATGGAAACCAGAGGCTGAGATTGGGTAGCTTTCTTGATCGCTCTCCTCATTATTTACTGAGGCAAGGTCTCTCACTTGAGGTCAGGTAGCTACCCTGACCCATGGATTCCCTGTCTCTGCTGGGACATAGGGTGCTGCAACATTCACCCAGAATCTATGTGGGTGCTGGCGCTCGGTCCCCATGGTTATATTGATAAGACTTTGTCACACTGAGCCATCTCCCCAGCCCCAATCAATCTCTCTTCCGTGAACCAGTGGGTCATTATCTCGCACACCCTGATTTGGCAACTCCTGGCATGATGCCCAACGTATAGCTATGTCAACTGAATTTCCCTGGGGTTTCCTGGAGGCAGGCAGCATAGACTCAACGTGTCCCTTCCCAGGTCCTTGGCTCGCCCACCACTCCCTGGTGTTCCACGTAGAGCTCAACAACACACAAAGGCACAAAGAACAATTCTGAGTGACCAACTGCTTTGCCAGCAAGGGATAGTCACCCCAAGAAATCTGACTTCACTTTCTGTACCCTCCACAACCACCCCTTCCTTTCGCTTTGTCATTTAGACAGCTCCACATCATCCATACCAGCTTGGGTTAATACACAGGGATTTATAAAATTTAAGTATGGAAAGGCATGATGCTTAAGGGAAAATACCAGATTTAATGCTTCCTGGCATATGCTCAGGTCTTCATCCATGCCAACACATGTGACTTTTATCACCATCATGCAGGATGGGAATTACCCATGCTGCTCAAAGTGGAAACTTCAGCAACACTAAAAGGTTTGGACAAATCATGTTATTTTGCATGTAACATCAGGACTAGGTTTCTTCATCTCCAGTCTCAGGGTTATTTCTATCCTATCAGAATTATTACTAAGGCTCAGAAGGAAGATATATTTACTCTAACCCATTTTGAAGTGTAGGTTTTTCTCAGATAGTGCTAACCACTGGGAAGGCTCAAAATTCACCAACGTGCAGTGGAGTTTTCAGCAGAGTGAGAACTAGGGGAGGGGTCCTAACAGGTGCAAAGGGCTTTTTGTATCTGTGACTCCACCTTGGCTGGTACTACCTACATGAGATGTGCATGACAAGAGAAAAAAATGACAACAAAATAGAAGGGAGGCTAGTTGGAAAGAAGACGGGACTCAGTGAAGGGGGGATTTTGGAGAAGAAAAAGGGAGGATAGTGGGACAGGATTATGATCACGGTATGGAAGAGATCAAGTAAAAGGTTTTTAAGAGCTGGAGAGATGGTTCATTGGTTAAGGTGCTTGGCTGTGAAGCCTAAGTACCCAGGTTCAATTCCCCAGTACGTACATAAGCCATATGCACAATGTGGCACATGTGTCTGGAATTCATTTGCAGAGGCTGGAGGCCCTGGCAGGACCATTCTCTCTTTCTGTGCCCCCTCCATATATTTTTTTTCTCACACTCTCAGATAAGTAAGTAAGTAAGTAAAAATTAAAATTAGGGCTGGAGAGATGACTTAGTGGTTAAGGCACTTGTTTGAGAAGCCTGGGGACCCATGTTCTATTCTCCAGATCCCATATAAGTCAGGTGCATAAAGTGGCACGAGTGTGAGCGTCGCACACGATGGCTCTCATGTCCGGAACGTGCAGAGGCTGGAGAGCCTGGCGTGCCATTTCCCTCCTACTCTTACTGTCGCTGTGGCGCTCTCTCTCATTAAAAAACTAAAATTAAGTTTTTTAAAAGTGCACATTTTGTTATGATTGGTATGTGAAGCCAATCAGGATTCATTTGCCACTGAGAAGATGTTTGTTGTTTGCTGATATTCAGAGGAAGGGCCATGCCAGACCACACATGACAAAACCCAAGCCAGTCAGGAGGCAGGAAGAGTGAGGGGAAAATGTGGGGGGAGATTTTCTTGTGGTTTTCCTGAGTAAGAATGAATAAGGTCAAGTCAGCAGGCTCAGCATGTTGGGGACTGATTGGGCTTGACTCATTTCATTGGGATCTAGGACACAGCAGCTACCCATCCTTTCGCCACCTCCCACTAGCTCAGGGGAGAGCAGGAGGAGAGAAGATGTAGGAGAGGGAGCCTGGGATGGAGGAAGGCCGAGCTGACCTTTCACTCCTCAACGTCTCCAGAGAGCGATGTTGTTAGCTGACCACAAGTGAACCTTGGCAGAGACGGTCCTGCCCAGTTTCAACATGAAATCTCTTTCCAAAACAAAATGCACGCCAAGCCTTGAAAACACAACAGAACTAAGGAGTTCTTCTAAGAAGACTCGAGCACAATTAGGTGATAGAAGGATGAGTTCATGGACCAGACATATGCACAAGGTTCAATATCTCTGATATCCATGGGCACAGCTCTGATTGGCATGGCTGTTTTAGAAAGATTCTCAATTTTGGGTTGGAGAGACTCTTAGTGTTTAAGGCACTTGCCTGTGAAGCCTAAGGACCTAGGTGTGATTCCCCAGAACCCACATAAGCTATTTGCATCAAGTGGCTCATGCGTCTGGAGTTCATTTGCATTGGCTAGAGGCCCTGGTGCTTCCATTCTCTCTCAATCTCTCTCTCTCTCAATCTCTCTCTCTCTCTCTCAAAGTAAATAAATAAAATTTAATAAAAAAGAATGATTCTCAAGATCAAGGATAAAGTAAGCACAAAGCATAGTCCATAAGAACCCTGGACAGGAATTTCTTCCATTGCTTCCAAATGAAGAACTTGCCGAACGACGGGTAGGGAGAGTGGCGGTATGCCGACACAGTCGGCCACCAGGGAGTTCCCACTTCCCATGGCTTTGCTGCTCAGACATTTGAGGGTAGCTGGTTACAAACATGAAGTCAAATTCTTCTCAAAGTCAGTGGGAACCCAGAGAAGTATAAAAATGCTATAAAAATGGAAATCTGTGAATGGAGGCTGCCACTGGTTTGTTGGCAAGAAACAAACTCAAAGAAACCGGGTTGGTACTTTATTTCTTTTTTTTTTTTTAATGTTCTTTACTTATTTGTTTGCAATCAGAGAAAGAAAGAGAGAGAGAGACAGAATGGGTACATGCAGGTCCTTTAGCTGCTGCAAATGAACTCCTGATCCATGTACTTTTGTGTACCTGGCTTCATGTGAGTACTGGGGAATTGAACACAGGGCATTAGGCTCTGCAGGCAAGTGTGTTAACTGCTGAGTCATCTCTTCATCCCTCAATTTCCTTTCCTTTCTTTCTTTCTTTCCTTTTTTTTGTTTTTGTTTGGTTTTCCAAGGTTGAATCTCACTCTAGCTCAGGCTAACCTGGAATTAACTATGTCGTCTCAGGCTAGCCTCAAATTCTTGGCAATCCTCCTACCTCTGCCTCCCAAGTGCTGGGATTAAAGGCATGTGCCACCATGACTGGCCAATTTCCTTTTATAATAAACTAAAAATAGCTCCTTCTACTTAGATACAGCACACTACTCCATCAGTAGGTTGGACTTATCCTACCATGGTATTCAAGCTCATGATTAACCCAAAAAGAGTGCTATGTGAAAGCCCTGGTCTGCTAACCTCAGGATTTGCCTCTCTGTGAACTCTTGCAAATCTGGGCTTTTTCCTTGTGGGCTCATCCCTAAGACCAACTATTAATTGGAGAAGTTTATTTATCCTATAGGTTTGATAATCAATCATCGGATTTCAGCACTTGTTCTGTGGGTTCCATTTTATCACTTGCTACAGTATATATTATTATTCATTATAGAAGTTTGTTAACGGTGTATTTATTTGAGTGAGCCTCCTCTAAATAAAGGGGCCTTATAAAGTTTTTTTTAAATAAAAGGTTTATTTTTACACCAGCTATTTGCTTTCCTATGCTAAACCTCCACTGAAGGTCCCTAGCAGTGTGCAAACTAAATTCCTGCGTCTCGGGCCGGGATGGGGTTGCTACCGAAAGGCCCCTGAATGCAGCTGCAGGGCCCTGCAGCCCATTTGGGCTTTTTCAACCCTGTCAGTCACTTTCCTGTTGAGGAGGGAACAGGACAGGACGGCTGGGAGAGATTAGGGATGGTAATGTGAAAGCTTCTACCTACTGCATAAAATTCTCTCAAATTAATGCAAGCATTAAATTGCCAATGATTTTTCACATAAAGTAGATATTAAACTGTGTGCCCGCTGGTGTTTTGTCAATATTTTTTGGCATACATTGTCTAAGCCTTGGGGTCAAAAAATGTTTTTAACCAAATTTTGTTGTTTCAGTTGCCTTTTTTTTTTTACACTTGTGTGTTATAACTCAAAATGTGGATCCTTTTCCCAAAAAAATGAAATTTGGCAGGCAATTAGTCTGTAATGTGGTCTAATGCCTTTGGGTATTTTTTTGAAAAAACATGTAAATGGCCAAGATATTTAAGATTTTGAGGTTGAAAAACCATGCACGCACTTTTAACAACTTCTTTTTCGGCTGCATTTAATATGCATATTTACTGCACGTGTGTATCATATACCGTGCTGATTAGACACAAAATGAGTTGGGTAAGCACCAAATGTGTATTTCCAGGAGGGAAGGCTTCATTGAGCCTGAGTTGATGGGGTTTCTCTTTCTTACTGGAGAGTAAAGGGCTGAGGGCTGAGTAAGTGAGGTGGCGGTCACTCCCTCCTGGGTGCCACGAAACACTGGACATAGCAGCCACGCTGCGCTTACTTCCCAGCACCCAGCAGGACCATATCCTCTGGGAAGTCTCCACAAGCAGGCTTACGTGTCTCATCTCGTCTTCTGCTCCGGTGCCGTGTGTGCACTAATTCTAACTCTTCCCGACGCAGGAGGACCCCCAGACAGAATCCACAGTCCATTCCAAACCCTCCAAGCAGAAAGAAAACACATTATAGCCTAATCCACTGTTCAGATCATTGAAAACTCACAGTTATTACCTCATTTGAAAGTAATTTTTAACAATTACTTTAGGAAAGTATTTTATGGTTGATTTTTTTTTTTTTTTTTTTTTTTGCTAGCCTTATACAAACTAATTTTTTTTTCATGTAATCAATTAAACCGGGCAGCCTTGCATCAGGCACTCATTAGAACTAGCTGCTTGAAATTCATGTCCAATGTCTTCCTTCTGGGGCCTGCTTGAGATTTTGAAACTTGTGCTGGGATGCTGGCAACAGCCCCCAAACATCTCAGACGCATTGTCTCTATGAACCTGGACTTTTTTTTTTTTAATGGTGGTTAAACATGTTGTCTGCTTCAGTTTCCTGTCTATCTTTACCATAAGCCAGCACCTGTTTCCAATAAATTACCCACAGAACTGTATCAGTAACACCTTGACAACAGCTGCCACCTTTAAAAAGCCGAGTGGCCTTCAGGACAATACACCTGTGAACACATGGTGTGTTTATTTAGCTGAAAGCCAAAACTCCGAGTTACATAAAGCAATTATCTGAAGCCTAATGTATGCCCGTTATTAACACAAAATAACCCTGTTCTTAAAAACCAATAAAAATCTATTTAAAGGATTTTTCCAAATCCCACTGAAATCTGCACTTGACTAGAGACCTGGCCTTAACCTGGGATTTAAAATTCTAACAGTGGGCAAGGCTGGCAGAGGGGGAGTGTGTGTGTGTGTGTGTGTGCGCGCGCGCGCGTGCACGCTACCATTCTGAACTCGTGCTTGGAGTCTAGGGAATGAGCCTGTGCGGTGGGCATGGCCAAAGGCCTTAGACTGTTGCACAAAGACATGTGTATTGAAAACCATTCTGGTTACAAGTCTCTTAAAAAAATAGTTTGCCTGTGGTCTACAGGTTTAAAAAAAAAGGAATGGATTGTTTCGATTTGTATTTAAATGTAGGAGTCTGCTCCATTAGATAGCTTGCTTTATTTATACAGCCCACCTTAAACTTATGGTTCATTACCTAACAGTGTCACCCTTGGGTAGTGGGGTTAGCAGGATACTAATGAAAATGGAACCAGCACCAGGAAAAGGCCTCCAAATGTCCATCTCCCCATGTGAAATATATTAAACTGTGAGATTTCCACTGCAAGAGGGCCTCAACTGTACAAAATTCAATTCTTGAAATCTTTAGGTTGTATCCCTTTCAAGAAACAAGATCATCTATTCTATACAGATTGTGGGGCAATAAATAAGAACAGGATACAGGTGTTACTCACCTTATAATGGGCTTATAACATGATAAACCCATCAGTCAGAAATATTGTAAGTAGAAAATGCATGCGATACATCCAGTGCACTTGAACATCTCAGCTGAACTCCGCCCATCTTGAACATGCTCAGAGCCTCCGTTGGGCGCAGCAGTATTAATACAAAGCCTACCGTACAGAAGGGCTGCAGCATGGTGAGCACTATGCTGAGAGGGAGGAGGGGCATGTTTTATAGTTACACTTACTAAAAATAGTTCTTATTTGCAAGGAGAGAGAGAGGGAGAGAGGGAGACTAGGTGTACCCAGGACTCTAGCCACTGCAAACAAATTCCAGATACATGCACCACTTTGCTTTGTGCATTGGGCTTTACATGAATACTGGGGAATTGAACCTTGGTCATTAGGCTTTACAGGCAAGTGCCTTAACCACTGAACCATCTCTTCAGCCCAAATAGTCACCCTTTTGCATAATTATGTACCAAAAGCAGCATACAACATATGTATGTCAGTCCAGGACCATTCAGACAGCCATTGTGTCTGTCCTCAGGAAATCTGAATCAATTCTTTGTTTTTAACTGGTAATACGTTTATCTCTGTTTGATACTTCCTATTGGCATGAACTTGATGGACCTATGGTCACTCAAGTGCAAACGAGCTTTGGCATTTCTGTTTGGCTGAGTGCAAATGCTGGGAAAGCTACTGTTAATGAGAATCGCAGCTCTTGCTCCATCCTTGTTACCATTGGATCACACACAGCACACATGAATGAGCAGATGCCTGAAGCCTGCAAAAGACTCCATGGAGGGCTTACCAGTTAAGGCATTTACCTGTGAAGCCTAAGGACCCATTTGGATTCCCCAGGACCCATGTGAGCCAGATGCACAAGGTGCCACACGGGTCTGTACTTCATTTGCAGTAGCTGGAGGCCCTGGTGTGCCCTTTCTCTCCATCTCTCTCTTTCTTTCTCTCATACATAAAATAAAATGTTTTTATAAAGACCCCATGGAAGGGAGGAATACCAGACCTGTGACTCCTAATGAACGTCACTGTGCAGCACATCAGGCTTCCCCAAATCTGGCCATGTACCCTGCACATGGAGGTGAAAAGTACGGATATGGCACACTGACTAAGCCACTAGCTGGCAGTTTCATTCCATTTGTTTTAAATGAAAATGGCTAGCAAGCCGGACGTGGTGGTGCATGCCTTTAATCCTAGCACTCAGAAGGTAGAGGTAGGAGGATCGCTGTGAGTTCAAGGCCACCCTGAGACGTCCTCTTGTCTCTTTCTTGGTGACAACTTTAATAACTTGACAAAAGGTGATGTCTCTCAGATTTGTCCATTGTTAAGCTACTTAAAAATAGTTTGTGGATAGACAATTAGTGGGAATTATATTGTCAAAATAACCTTTCTTTTCTTCTAAAGCTGTTTTATTTATTCTTAAAGAATTTTTTTTTTTTCCATTGCTAAAGACTCCACATACTTGGGCTGCAAGGCCACTGAGAAGTCCTGCTGGAACTGAGCTGATAACCTCCTCCATGTAGACCAGCTGACAGAAAGCTAGAAGAGAAGCCATTCTGCATACAGTTTAATGGGAGAAAGAGATACCACCAGTGAAGATACTCAACAGTGGACACTGCAAGCCTTATATTTGGCCAGCCAGGCCAAATAAGCCAACCAGTGCAATAGTGGCACATCTGTCATGGTGGAAACCAGCTGCCCTCTAATTGGACTGGAGGCCCACTGCATGGGAGGGAATACATCCCTGATACTGAAAACTTAAAACAGGGGTAGTCATGAGCCCTAGGGGTATAACATCTGCTGCTCTCTGGCTAAATATATATACTATGCTCACCAAACTGCCCAGTAAGCACTTCTCTTAATGTTCACACCCTTACATAATGCTACTCTCACTTTGGGTAGAGAATCTTCTCTTTTCAGATGGCAGTGACTTGGCATGACTCAGAAGGCATCATGGTGCTGGAAAGAAGTGACCGGAGTGCTCAGTACTGGAATATCTCTAACACACCTTCCAAGGCTCAGGGTCTATTGCATAAGAGGTAGTGTAAAGAATGTACGAGCCAAAGGAAGGGTAGGACTCCTTACAACATGCTACCCCCCAGACACAAAATGGCCTGGATATCCATGACCTCGTAGTGCCTGACACTACCTACACAAGACCATCATAAGAGGAAGAAAAGATCATGACATCAAAATAAAAGACAGACTGATTGAGATTGGGAGAATGGAGTTTCAAGGGGGCAAGTAGGGGGAGGAAGATTATTACCATGGGATATTTTTTTTATCATCATGGAAGTTGTTAATTAAAAAATTGAAAAGAAAAAAAAACCTTTTTTTTTAAATCTGTGTGTATGTGTGTGTATGTGTGGTGGGGGTGGCCGAGAATTTAGACGGATGGATCACTTTGGGCATCTGGCTTTATCTGAGTGCTGGGGAATCAAACACAGGCCATCAGGCTTTGGAAGCAAATGCCCTTACCTACTGAGCTATCTTCTCAATCTCTGTTTATATTTCATTTTATTTATGATTATTTATTTAAAAGGAGAGAGAGAGAGAGAAAAAAAATAGACACATCAGGGCCTCTAGAAGCTGCAAATGAACTCCAGAAGCATATGCTACTCTATGCATCTGGCTTGATGTAGATACTGGGGAATCGAACCCTAGTCGTTAGGTTTTGCAAGGAAACACCTTCACCATCAGCCATCGCTCCAGCCCCATCTCCCTGTTTGTATTTCTGTAGCAATTGTTTTCTGAGTATCAAACTCAGAGGAGAGCCTAGGGCTGCCACTGGTCTGCTGCAAGCCCCTCCTCCTCTCTCAGCCAACACGGAGAAAGAACAACTCCCAAGGCATCAACATCAGAGAACTGACATCAAGTTCAAATAACAAAGGCTAGGACATTCTGCCAATGTCAAATTGGAGGGTACTTGGCTTACAGAGTTTCTAGACTTCCTTAGCACGAAGTCATTTCTTTAGGTGGCGGAGCTGCTTGTAAGGGTGACAACCTGAAACTTGCAAAACAGCAGTCATTTACTTGCAAAACAGCAGTCATTTAGTTAACAAAACCCCAGTAAGCATTCTAGCCCCCCAAATTCCTCACTCTGCTCACTTAATATTTAAGGAGATCTTTCAGCCAGACCTGGTTGGGTGGGAGGGGGGGCACTAATGAAAGGAAAAAAAATCAGGAAAAAATGTGCCTTCCTTCCTAGTAGCACACCGTGTTCACTCCCACAATGCACAGAGTTAAGACTTCCCTTGCTGATTGCTTTTCCTGGTTAGTAGCTCTCACACAAGATTGTATATAAATGTGAGAGCACCCAGTTTGAGTCCAGGTCGATGCAATCAGGGAATGGATTTACAAAGGAAAGTAGGTTCCCATCTCATTTATTTTTACTTAGGGTCAGCAAATTTAGAACACACTTTGCTAATTTACCACATGTATGGGAAATAAATAAGTTGCAAGTACAAGTTTGCTCAGGAGAAAGGATTAGCCATGTTTTAGGCATGCTGGCTTTCACATATTGAAAGAGTAATGTAAAAAGCATTTTGAAATCCTGGTGTTTTTTTAATGTGTGTGTGTCTGTTTGTAGTGTTTCCCACTGTTGATGGATGAAACTCTGCCAAGTGGAGATTTAGCCCCCTGTCATGAAATGAGACCTGGGCTTGCGGTTACTTGATAATAACTGCGATAATAAATTCATCCATTAATTTCTTTCCTGTTTCTCTGCACAGGTAACATTAGAACACGATGATATGCTGTCAGATGGAATCATTTTCACGTCTACACACATCTGTGTGTGTGTGTGTGTGTGTGTTCATTCACATTGTCTTTGGTAAGTTTGTTATGCTGTGAATTTCCAAAGAATGTAATTGTGTCACATGGAGGGGAATACAGAGGTTAGACATGAGGTCACCTGGGACCTGGCATCATGCAAAGCTCTTAGAGTGAAAGCGCAGTTTGGGGATAATGCATTAAAAGTACACTCAAAGACTGGAGAGATGGCACAGCGGTTAAAGTGCTTGCCTGCAAAGCCTGACAGCCTGGGTTCAATTCCTCAGGATCCACATAAAGCCAGCTGCACAAAGTGATGTATGATCTGGAGTTTGTGTGCAGTCATAGGATGCCCTGAAGAGCGTTCTCTCCCTCTCTCCATCTCTCCCTCTCTCTCTCTCCCTCTCTCTCTCTCTCTTTCTCTTTCATTCTGCTTGCAAATAAATAAGTGAAAGTTTAAAAAGACTACACTCAAAAATAGAAAACTAAGGCTGAGGAGATGGTCAGTGCTTACGACACTTGTCTGTAAAGTTTAATGACCCAGGTTCAATTCCCTAGTACCTATGCACAAAGTGGCCCATACATCTGAAGTTCGTTTGTAGTAGCTAAAGGACCTGGATCACACCCCCTCCGCCTTTCTCTCTTTTTCTCTCTGCTTGAAAATAAATTTAAAATAAATAAAAAACTACAATTGTCTTATATGAATATTGTGATAAAACTAGCCTTCAATTTATAACCACCCCACAGATAAAATAAAGTGGGACAATTTGTAAACTACATAGGTAGCTTTTTTGTTGGTTTGTTGTTGCTTATTTGTATGGTTCTTTAATATTTTTTTAAATTATTATTATTATTAATAATATATTTCTTATGGATACATCATATGTTGATACCCTCTTTTCCCTTGCTCCTGCCCCATTCTGTTGGGGACACTCCTCAGTGGGGTTGCAGGTATAACACATGGGGTTGTGGTTTAAACATTGTGGGAGCAGGAGTCAGTTACTTTTGTGGGGAGGCATGTCTCTGGGCATGAGGTCTCAACCTGTGCTCTTACAATCTTTTGGCCCCCTCTTCCACATAATTGTCTGAGCCATGATGCATGAGTTTTAAATCTGCTTCAGTGATTTTTAAATTAAACCAAAGGTGGAGGATTCATCAAAACTTAGGAGACACAAAAAGCACCGAAATGACAAAAAACTTTAGACTATCTGAATAGAAAATCAAAAGTAACAGAATGGACAGAGGCAGCTTACACAATAGATAACGCTGCTCCAAGCAGCCATGGACTAGCAAACTATTGCACCAGGCATGGGACAACTTCCAGTGAGTTGCTGGTCAGAGAAGCCTTTGAATCACCACCCCCACCTCCAAATACTACAGGCTATCACCATGGCTTGTGGATGCTCACTGGGACTGAAAGGGAAGACCCTACTGCTGAAGACACCACATCTGAAGGGTTCAGGATTTTCAGAAATTGAGCCGGAGCTGAGGCAGAAGCATACTTCCTGCTGGCTAACTCTCTTCATAGTACCAGGAGGTGCTACCCAAGCAGCTGGCAAAGGAAACCGCTAAACGATGGATCTATATTTTACAATCTGGTCCTACAGGCAACTTGTATCCGCTAGTGCAGTGGCGGCATGAAGGCTATGGTGGTTACCACAGCTCTATGGCTAGATGTGAGGCTCACTGTGAAGGAGGGAACATGTGCCTGGCACTGAACAACCAGGTCAAAAAGTCTATGTCAGGGGCTGGAGAGATGGCTTAGTGATTAAGGTACTTGTCTGAAAAGCATAAGGACCCATGTAAAGCCAGACAAACAAAGTGCAACACGCGTTGGAGTTTGTTTGCAGTGGCTTGAGGCTCTGGTGCACCCATTGTCTCTCTGTTTGCCTTTCGTGCTCAAATAAATAAACAAAATATAATTCTTAAAGTTGTTAAGAAGTTATATTAAAAAATGCCTTGTCTTGGGTGAACATAAGCCCTAGGAAGAATCTTTAATTGCTAAATGAATGTGTTGTCAAAGTGCTCCCTAGATAATTATCTTTATCTCCGTAGATCAATTATGCTGTCTGCCTGGGTCAGAAAAACTTTGTGGATGGTGGGGGGGGGGGCTTAGTGGAAGGCAGTCAATGCAAACAATCACAAAAACAATCACAGCCAGTCAAGCCCTGAAAACAAGCCACTGACGAGTGCTTGGCCCTACACGGAACACACACACCCTCCCTCCAGAGCCTGGGGCCATTGTAAAGGTGCAACAGAAAGAATGCAAGAGAGGCTGGGGAGATGGTTTGGAGGTTAAGGCACTTGCCTGCAAAGCCTAAGTACCAATGTTTGATTCACTAGTACCCTTGTAAGCTAGATGCACAGGGTGGAACATGCATCTGGAATTTGTTTGCAGTGGTTAGAGACCCTGGAATGCCCATCTCTCCTCTCTCTCTCCTCCATCTTTCTCTATCTCTCCTTCTCAAATAAATACATAAAATACTTTTTTTTAAAAAAAGAAAGAATGCAAGAGCTGGAGGAGGGGGCACACTGGTACCTGGATATAGACATGACCAAGCCATTGTCTTGAGCAACACACACTAGATGTGGTTACACAGACCTGCATGTGATAGAACCAGGCATCAGTCTGTCATAGATAGGAGAGGGGCTTGGAAGACCACTCCTTTCCCTGCTGAACCGATAGTTACAGGTTTCCATGGAGGAATCATTCTCTTCTAAGGCAAGGAATAGGAAGAGATAAGAAGGAATAGGCTGGTTGTGGTGGTGCACACCTTTAATCCCAGCACTTGGGAGGCTGAGGTACAAGGATCAACTGCCCTGAGTTTGAGATCAGCCTGCTAGAGTGAGTCCCTACATTAAAAAGAAGAGGAAGGAATACAATGAAATTGAGTGGTATGAGGGAGGCTAATATGCAGTAGATGTGATAAAAATCTAATATGTAAGTATGAAAATTTCAAAAAAAAAAATCATACATAAAAATGAAGTTTTAGGGCTGGAGAGACGGCTTAGTAGTTAAGGGGCTTGCCTAAAAAGCCAAATTACCCAGGTTCAATTCCCCAGAACCCACGGAAGCCAGATGCACAAGGTGGCACATGTGTCTGGAGGTCTTTTGTAGTGGCTGGAGACCCTGGCTTTCCCTCTCTTTTTCTTTCTGTCTCTCAAATAAATACATAAATTATAATATTTTTAAAAAATGAAGTTGTAAGTATTCTATGAGTTAATTGTAGTCCTGTGTATATATTGTAATTTAGCACTGAAAATATAATGATTTCAGGACCTCCCTCTATATTGGAGGCATGTACTTGCCTCTCCCTTCTCCTTCCCCTTCTACTTTTCTTTTCCCTTTCCCTTCCTTCCCTTCCACTCCCTCCTTCTTTCTTCTCTCCTTCCTTCTCTTCCTCCCTCCCTTCTTTCCTTTCTTTGAAATGTTGATAATATATCCTATGTCATACTGACTCTACTTTCCATTTCAGTATTGACTGTATAGTATTTATGATAGAGAAAAATATACAAATGAGCCACAACTAGGTTATATTCAAGGACATTCGGTATAGCATGTAAAAGAAAAGCTAAACTAAGTCAAGTAACCCAACCAAAAAATTTCTAAATGCCTGTTGGTGAGAGACATATGGGACAAAACCTCCAAAGCTTCAATAAGAACATTTTTCTTAGGCATGTAGCTGATGAGCTTTCAGACTGGAAGGGATAATGTTTAACTGACAGAATGAATGCAAAATCACCCACAACCAGGGACATTATCATGAACTTTCATAATGGCATAATGGAGAAAACATTGCACAGCATGTAGGGAGAAAATGAGTTTGGAATAAAGGGTCAGAAGTAAGAATAGCACTGTTATTCTAAAAGCCCACTAGCAGACGGACAACAAATTTGCTTTGCTGAAGCTCATGGTCATGTTGAAAGGTAAACCGTTCTCTTGTAAACTCTATGTATTAGTTATTGCTGGTAAATAGAAATCTAAAATTAAGGGAAAATGACATAATTGTCACTTCATAGAAAGCCAAAATGTTGTATACATATATGACTACACAATAGACCACATACTTACCAGTAAGAACTACTTACAATTATAGTAAGAAAATGTATCTAGCCATAAATGATTATTGTGTTGAGGTATTAAAGAGAGAAGAAATTATATATATGGTGAAGGTAGAAAAAGGGCAATTCTTTTCTTTTTTAAATTGTGGGAATTTACTTATTTATTTATTTATTCATTGGAGAGAGGAAGAGGCAGAGAGAGAGAGAAAATTGGCATGCCAGGGCCTCTAGCTACTACAAACAGACTCCAGACACATGTACCACCTTGTGCATCTAGCTTATGTGGGTACTGAGGAATCAAACCTGGGTTCTTAAGCTTCACAGGCAAGTTCCTTAACTGCTATGCCATCTCTCCAGCCCTTAAATTGTGTTTTTAAGTAGCTTAAAAACATGGCATAAGGCTTGGTGTCACACGCCTTTAATCCCAGCACTCCGGAGGCAGAGTTAGGAGGATTGCAATGAGTTCAAGGCCACCTTGAGACTGTATAGTGAATTCCAGGTCACCTTGGAAAAACAAATGGCATACAAAAGGAATGGGCTGCATTTTTGTACATACTTTTTAAAACTTTTTTTTGTTGTTGTTTATTCATTTACAAGCAGAGTTAGGGTGGATGGTCTCTACACTGTCTTTTGCCACTGCTGATGAACTCCAGATGCAAGTGTCATCTTGTACATCTGCCTTACCTGGTCCTTAGGCTTCACAGGCAAGCAGCTTAACCATTAAGCAACCACTCCAGCCACTAAAAGTATATTTTCTTTATCAACTGTTTTTAATGCTGATTTCCATGATGGCTCCAGTAGTATGCATTCTTGATAACAGATCTTTCTCCACTTCCTCACCAGAATTTGTTGTTATTTGTTTTCTTCATGACAGCCATTCTGGCTAGGGTGCAATAGAATCCCAATATTGTTTTAATTTGTATTTCCCTGGTGGCTAAGACTATTGAACTCTTCAAATATTTATTGGGCATTTGTGTGTGTTTCTTCTTGTGAGAATTTTCTATTCAGTTCATTATCCCATTTATTAACAAGAACATTTAGTGCAAGGGTATTTAATTTTTCAGTTCTTTAAATATTCATGATATTAGCACACTGTCTGAAGTACAGTTGACAGATTTTCTTGCACCCTGAAGATGATCTCTTCACTCTGATACTTAGTTCCTTTGCTGTGCCGAGCTTTGTAATTACATGTCACTAGATTTCTCGAGGCTCAGGTTTGTTTCCTGTTTTAATGCCATTCCCTTGAGAAAGTTCTTGCCTATAGTCATCAACTGAATGGTTTTCCTTGCTTTTCTCTAGTTGTCTCAGCTTTACATGTCTAGTATTTTATATTTCAGAAAGTCAGTAGATAGTATCTAAAACTCAAAATCTAGGAATATCAGTGTATTTATTTATAAAGCCAAGAGAAATAATTATCATGGAAAATAGAATTCAAGGATGAGGAAGAAGATGGATCTGGTAGTACAGATCTATAACCTCATCATCCCGGTACTCAGAAAGGCTATGGCAGGAGGACTGTGAGTCGGAGGCCAGCTTGTTCTGTCTAACCAGATCCTGACTCAAGCAGACAAACCAAACAAAAAGTAGTCTGAAAGGAGCTACAGAGGACAGCTGCTTTCATCTTAAAGGTTTGTGACATATTTGATATTTTCAATTATGCATTTATGGCTCTGACGTTAGAAACTCAAGTAAAATGAAAACATATGCAGCCAGACGTGGTGGTGCACACCTTTAATCCCAGAACTAGGGAGGCAGAGACAGGAGGATATCTGTGAGTTCGAGGTCACCCTGAGACTGCATAGGGAATTCCAGGTCAGTCTTGGCTAGATCTAGATCCTACCTCCGAAAACACGCAACCTTACTGAGAACATTTGTGAGTATATTATAAAAACACGCAGCCTTACTGAGAACATTTGTGAGTATATTATAAAAACACGCAGCTTTACTGAGAACATTTGTGAGTATATTATAAAGACACGCAGCCTTACTGAGAACATTTGTGAGTATATTATAAAGATAATAACAAACTTAGCCTCAACCTGCTGCCGGTTATGCCCGCTGTTCACGCTCAAAGGTGATCTCCTCATCTTGTTCCCTTGCTATTTGGACACAATGAGAATGCAAAGAATTAATAGGCTCCTTTTAATATTTTTCATTATATTATATACATTGCCATACACTAAAGAAAATTTTGTAGCTTAATATTCCAGTTTTGTGATGATGTGATTATTTAATGTTCAGTTCATTTTTGGATGTTGCGGTGCCCCAGTCTCTGAGCACAGCAATTCTATGATAGATGTCTGTACACCTAAACTGCTGCTGTGTTCACGCTGATCTCCTTAGGGTAGATCCGAGTCGTCAGCAGGGATGCAAGGGAGTATTTTATTAATGTTCAAAATAGGCTACTGTAGCATAAAGAAATCTAAGATTAATCTAAATCACTAATTAATTAAATGAATGAACTCAGACTTTAGTAATAGGAAGCAAAGAAAATGTCTATGGATTTAGTCAGATTATTTCCTTAGGCAGGTTTTAGAATCATTTAGAACAGTAATCTATGAAATAAATGTACAGATTTTTTTTGAGGCAGGGTCTCGCTGTAGCCCAGGCTGACCTGGAATTCACTATGTAGTTGCAGGATGGCCTCAAACTCACAGCAATCCTCCTACCTCAGCCTCCCAAGTGCTGGGCTTAAAGGTGTGCATCACCACATCCAACAAACCTGTTACTTTTTAAAATTTAATTTTATTTAATTTTTATTTATTTGAGATAGAGAGAGATAGAGAAAGAGGCATCTCAGGGCCTCTAGCCATTGCAAATGAACTACAAACATGTGTATCCCCTTGTGCATTTGTATTACCTGTGTCCTGGGGAATTGAAGCTGGGTCCTTTGGCTTTGCAGGCAAGTGCTTTCTCACCAGCTAAGCTATCTCACCAGCTCTCAATGTGCAGAATTTTAGAAGACAAAACACCATGACTCACTGACTGCAGGAGGATGATGATCTGAGATGAGCACAAGAGAATTTTTTAAATATATATGGTATGTATGTATGTATGTGGGTCTGTGAGAGCATGTCCAGGAAAGATTTTATGGAGGAAGACCTTTCCAACCCTCCCCCCACCACAGAGCGGGGAGCTCTTCCAATGATGGGCTATCCATAAAGCAAGACCAAGAGTCCACAGGGGATTTTGCCTGACTGCCCATGCTACTTGCTTGTGCATGCTTCTAGCCTGTGGCCACCACCGTCAGTTATTGGAACCCAGCCTCATGCACTTGCACTGTGGACTGAAAAGCAGAAATCTTCCAGGCCTTCAGTGCCAGATCAGAACTATTGGACTGCACAGCCTCGGGGCCTGAACAGCTAGTGGGTTCTCAGCCTCTCTAACCTGTAGATAGCTATTGTTAGACTGACCAGCCCAGGCTGTGTAAGGCAAATTAACAAATCTCCCTCATAGTATATATTCATCCTATTTATTCCCTTCCTATAGAGAACCCAGACTATAACAGTAATCTTAGTGATTTAACTATCATAAAGGTGCTATGGAGCAAGCATTATTCTTTTATCAATAAGCAGATAAACAACTTAAGACAGCACACTCTTGACAGTGCAGTCATGATAGTTTGAATGTATGTCCTCCATACATTTAAAATTGAGTTTGGAGCTGGAGATAGAGCTTAGCAGTTAACACACTTGCCTGAGAAAACTAAGAATCCAGGTTCAATTCCCCAGTACCCACATAAGCCAGATAAAATAAAATACTAAAACACTGAGTTTGCAGCTTCTGCTCCTAGCAGCCAGACTCCTGCTACGGGGGGCATGCCACTGGGGACAGAACTGAAGTCAGGCCTAATGTCTGCAGAGGAGTGTGAACTCCGGGGCCTGCTTCTGCTGGTTTCGGGGCTGGCTGATTGGTGGTATCTCTCAGCTTGTATCTGTGACAGGGAGCCAACTTCTTCCACCATTATGGAACTTCCTCTGGATTTGTAATAAATTTGAAATAAATCCTGTTCCTCTCATAAACTGTGTCTGTTTGGAAGTTCATTCCAGCAGTGTGGAACTTACTACAACAGCTGGTCAAACCCTCAAAGTTCATTCTGGATAGGGGTCTGATTTGAAGGAAATGCCCTTGCCCTTGTTCCCTAAAGACCTCTTCTGTTCTCATATGGACTTTGTTTCCTCTTTGTCTCCATGCTCCTTCCTTGTCCTCTTTTCTCCCTCTCTGCTGCCCTCTGTTCTTTCATTTTGCATAGAAAATAAACCTCCATCACATGGTCTCTGAAGATACAACCAACATGGATCTCCCACTGCCTCCCCCGCGCCCTCCCTCTCTCCTTCCTAACGCACATACACATCTTTCTGGAATGACTAACATGTATCCGTCTCCATGCTAAGAGATGAGGACACTACATGCTCAAGACAGAAAATCTTCTTGTTTTCACACAGCTTCCATTCCAGTGAGAAACAATACAATTTGGCAGCAAACAAAATGAAAACAGTGCCATGATGTAAATACACGGGTAATTTGCTCACAAGTGACTGCTGTGGGTGACTTTAGACAGAGTCTTCATGGTCCTTTGAACAGACTGAAGGATGAGGAAAGTCTCGTCATGAGGCCCTTGGAGGGAAGGGGCAGGTGGGTGCAATACCAAGATGGAGGGACAGAGACTACAATGCCAGGAGGAGCTTATAGGTTCAAACAACTCCAGAAAACCAAGTAGTAATGATGGCTGTCCTCAACCTAGATGGAAATGAGTCATATGTTAAAAATTGGAGATGGTTATTTTACTTGTAATTTTTTAAATCAAGAGAAGACAAGAACATCTATTAAGAACCTAAGGGTTTCCCTATAGCATACGTCTGGAATTACACGTAGATGGCAGCATGTGTGAAGGAGGCTTCTCACACGCGGTGGAATGGCTGAGCTCTGATATGCATTTAATGAAGATCACCTCATGTACTCCTTACACAAGCCAGGGTGGTGGCAGTGTCCTCATTTTAAAGAGAAACCAAGGGGTGGGGAGATGGCTCAGCAATTAAAGGTGCTTGCTTACAAAACCTAAAGCCTGCCAGCCCAGGTTCAATTCCTCAGGACCCACATAAGCCAAATGCACAAGGGGGCAGGTACATCTGGAGTTCATTTGCAGTGGCTGGAGGCACTAACCTGCCCATTCTCTCATTCCTTATCCCTGCTTCCTCCACAAATAAGTAAATAGATAATGTTTTTAACAAACAAAGAGAAATTGAGACTTGCTAAACTTAAATAACATGCCCAATGACTACACAGCAGACAAGTAGCAGCACATTTCTTTAGTAAATTTATTTTTATTTATTTCTCAAGGAGAGACATAGGGACTCTTGCTGCTGGAAACAAACTCTAGACACATGTATCATTTTGAACATCTGGTTTTATGTATTTACTGGGGAATCAAACCCAGGCCATCAAGCTTTGCAAGCAAGTGCCTTAAAGGCTGAACCATCTCCCTGGCCTTCGACTCACATTTCTGAGCAAGGGGTTCTGGCTCTAGAGCCTGCTATGTTCTCTGACCCCACACCTCCATCACTGTGTTGCATCTCATTGAACTCATGGGAGCTCTGTCAAGACAACAAGCACACATCCTACTTCGTGGAAACACTTCCAACAGAACCACAGAAATACTTAACTCCCAATAAACATATACTTGGCATTAATTACTGACTGATTACATGATTACATGGAAACAATTAAGTATTAAGTCACTTGTTATCAAATAACAAAGAAATCGAGAGACAAAGAAAGATAGTATATAATGATGACATTTGTTCAACCCAACAAGAATGTGAAATAATTACAAATATTTAGAATTTAAAAAGAGGCATCAAAATATTTGAGGCAAAATGATAGAATTCAAGGAAAAATAGATTTACATAGTAATAGATTTGAATGCCTTATTCCTACCCATGAACAAAACCACCAGACAAAAAGATGAGCAAGTACATAGAATAGAAGGCTTGAATATAGCAACTTTGAAGAACAATGGTAAAAATACAAATAATGCAAACTTGTGTGCTCTTTGGGAACTCAGCTGAAATATCAGTTACCATGTACAGGGCGGCCAATAAAAAGTTAAAAATAAGGAAGCTAAGCAAAAAGGAACATATATTTTTAATTATTAAAGAAATTCTTTTTTAATATTTTTTTATTTATTTGCAAGGAGAGAGAAATAGAAAGAAGAGAGACAGATAGAATGGATGTACCTGGACCTCTAGTCACTGTAAACAAACTCCAGATGCATATGACGTCTTGTGCATCTGGCTTGATGTGGGTACAGGGGAGTTGAACTTGGTTCACTATGCTTTGTAGGCAAATGCCTTAACTACGAAGTCATCTGTCTGGCCCCACAAAATGTATATTTTTACAATAGACAGCTTGCTGTGCCTCACCACCATGATCTGTGCCTGTTGGTGCACATGGCCTGTGTGGTCCTCTGTCCTTCGTTGTAAACCTCCGCATTTGAGGAAACACTACTGTGTCATTGCAAGCTCAGGCACTGGTGCCTTTGGAGACTGAAAAGTTCCTGTCTGTCTTTTCTTTAATTTTTATTTATTTACTTAGTTAGTTATTGAGAGAAAGAGAATGTACCAGTGCCTCTAGCCTCTGCAATCTCCTGACACATGCAGTACCATGGTTCTTGGGAATGGAACCTAGGTCACTGGGCTTCTCAGACAGGTACCTGAACCACTAAGCCATCTCTCCAGCACCATGTTTATCTTCTGAATCAGACTTGGTATGGGCGGGGTAAGAGCGGAGCACTCACCGGCATGCTGCTGTGCTGGAGATGAAAGTCAAGGCTGGAGTCAGGCAGCCTGACCTCTTGGAACCAGGTGCCTTTTGCCTTCGCACTCAGGAAATGCAGACATGTCAGCTGTTTTCACCGGTGTGAAGGGATCTTACACAGAGGGCACATGTCTCTGCACATTCAAGTGGTGTTTTTATAGCAAAAAAGTAATGTTGGCTTGAGGGGCCTACGTAAATAGGATTTTACTATAGCAGAGAGGCCTTGGAAAAATCTCCCAACCCAGCAAGCTTGTGTTTTCTTTTCAAAGAAATACTATAGTGGTTTAATTTATTAGCAGGGAAGGCAAAGAGGAAAGCCGCTCACGTGAGCACTAGATAACAACATCAGAAGTTGCAAAGAATGCCATGTATGCCAACCTAGTGGAGAGACAGCTTAGCTGGCACATGGGGGTGCATGTTGGTTTCTCTCAATTACCAATCTGTTACAAGCAGGTCCTGTCACTGAGTACCTTGTCATTGAAAGAGTGGCAAGTACCCCACACACATTAGCCACTTGCTGATGAAGGCTCACTCTTCTCTTTCTAGCACCTGCCATTGAAACTGGGATGTGCTGGGTAGGAGGGGTTAAAAAAATAAAAGGCCAGAAATGGGCTGGAGAGATGGCTCAGCAGTTAAGGCATTTGCCTGCAAAGAATAATGGCATGGGTTTGATTCCCTAGTACCCATGTAAGTCAGATGCACAAGGTGGAGTTTGTTTGTAGTGGCTGGAGACCTTGGCATGCCCATTCTCCCCCAACCCCTCAGTCTGTCTTCTCTCTCTCTGCTTGCAAATAAATAAATATATTTTTTTAAAGCAAAAGTATTAGAAAATACATTAAAATATGAATTGTCAGAGAAGCTAGAAATAACTTAGAATGATCTGAAGGGAGACATTAAGGCAGACAGGAAATGTTAAAACAAGCTCAAACACTTCTGTCTGGGAAGGAAAGAAAAAAGCAATCCCCTAGTGGGTACTTCAAAAGCAATCATACATACAATAAAAGATGAATAGAGGGCTAGAGAGATGGCTCAGCAGTTAAGGCACTTGCCTGTGAAGCCTAAAGTCTGAGGTTTGATTCTGCTGTACCCACTTAAGCCTGATGCACAAGGTATTGCATGTTTCTGGAGTTCATTTGCAGTGGCTAGAAGCCCTGGCATGCTCACTCTCGCTTGTTCTCTCTCTCTCTCTCTCTCTCTCTCTCTCTCTCTCTCTCTCTTTATCTATCTCTCTCCCTGCCTCTTTCTCTCTCTCTCAAATGAAATATTCTTTTTTTTTTTGACAGCATGTTTCCTGGTTTTATTTAAGTACAAATATAAGATGTACATAAGCTGATTATTCATTTTCTTCACTGTGCAGTCTGGCATTGGGATTGGTGATTCTAATAGCCAGCTGGGCCTCTCTTTCCACAATGGCTTTGCGGTTCTTCGAAGAAACGTTGTGAGCAATCTCAGCATAGTAAGATTTGTTGCACATTAGGAGCACTTCCAGCTCCTTGACATTGTGGACCAGGAACTTCCGGAAGCCACTGGGCAGCATGTGCTTTGTTTCCTTGTTGCTCCCATAACCAGTGTTGGGCATCAGAATTTGGCCTTTGAATCTTCTCCGCACCTTGTTGTCAATACCTCTGGGTTTCCACCAGTTACGCTTCATTTTGACATATCGGTCTGACTGATGCCAAATGAACTTCTTGGTCCTCTTTTTGACAATCTTGGGCTTCACCAGAGGTCTGAGGGCAGCCATGATGCCGAGCAGAAGATGGCAGCTACCTCCGCAGGCAGCGCCGAAGAAGAGGGCTGAAATATTCTTTAAAAACAAAGTAGAATATGGCTGAAGAGATGGCTTAGTGGTTAAGGTGCTTGTCTGCAAAGCCAAAGGACCCTGGATCAATTCCCCCAAGACCCACATAAAGCCAGATGTACAAAGTGATGCATGCATCCAGAATTTATTTGCAGTGTCTAGAAGCCCATTCTCTTTCTCACTATCTGTCTCTCTCTCACTCTCTCTCAAATAAATAAGCAAATAGACTTCCGATTCAGATGGCAGCATAGGTACCATACCAGAGCAGCCTAGTGCGGGAAAAAATCCCAACAAAATACACACTTTTACTAAAAAGTAAGATGTATAGGAAATTGAAATGGCAGCGGAGAAGTAAGAGAGATCCAGAGCATCCAGAGCCCACACAAGCCGGCAACAGCAGACAGCCAGCTGTCAGGCTCAGCTTGAGCCACAGGAAAAGCCAGGCGAGGAATTTTCCACTCACACCGGAGCTCTCTGCAAACTCAAGAAACGTGAAGGGAGAGCAGCAGTGAACCACTGAGGAACAGATCACAAGGTGAAAGAATACATGGAACAGTGAGAGAACTACAGCGGCATTGGAAGCCTTTCCTAACCCACCACCAGTGCCCAGCTCCCGTGAACAGAGCAGCAGTTCAGGGACCTGGCCACTCCAACTTGAACCAATAGCAGGACCCAAGCAGGTGCAGAGGTAACTGGGATTACAACAGGGAAGGGTCTCACCTGGTCACAAGCTTATGTGGAACCCTCAACAAACCAGAAATCTTAACTTCCTTGCTGTCAGGAATAAGGGAGTGGGTGAGGCTCCACATAGCCTAAGGGACAGACAGAGGATCTGGTTGTCACAAGACCTACTCTGAGCTGTTTTTCATTGAAAGTGTACATTCTTCAGTTAAATTTTAGAAACTATCTGTATTTGGTTCCACTCAGCCTACTGGAATACTCTCATAGCAGGCAAACCCAATACCTAGGGTCACTTTTGTAGATACTCTGAGAGTCTCGAGAGCCACACCTAATGCCTTAAGCTCCTACCCTGAAGTTATATAAACATCAGATAGATTAATACATCTAATAATACCCAGCTACCTAGAAAATCCAACCATTCAATAATCCAGGATGGAAAAATATATACATTATAACACAAGAAACACCAAAAATCAAGACAATATAAATCCACCAAAAAGTATTAAAGCATCAGAAATTACCTCCAGTGAGAACGACTTAGAGGAAATGCCTAAGAAAGATTTCAAAAGAATGATCATATATATGTTCAAAAAAGTCAAAGAAGAAATCAAACGAATGAAAGAGGAAATCAAAGGAATCAAAGAAAACACAAGACACCAATTAAATGACATAAAGAGGTCAATAGTAGACATAAATAAGGGAATAGAAATAATAAAGAAAAACCAGTCAGAATTACTAGCAATGAAGAACACAGTTAATGAAATAAAAAACTCTAGAAAATCTCATGAGTAGAATGGATGAAAGAGAGGACAGAGTATCTAAGCTAGAAGACCAGGTGGCAGATCTAATACAGTTAAACAAAGACAAAGACAAACTAATAGAAAAGTATGAGTGGGAATTTCAATATATTTGGGAAACTATGAAAAGATCAAACATAAGAATTCAGGGCACAGTAGAATTTCACTCCAAAGGCATAGTAGGCATCTTCAACAAAATCATACAGGAAAACTTCCCCCAAATTGGGAAAGAGGTGCCAGTGCAGATACATGAATCCCTTAGGACACCAGCCAGATAAAAACCTGGAAAGAACCTCTCCTCACCATATTATAATCAAACTACCAAACACATAAACCAAAGAAAAAATATTGAAAGCAGTCAGAGAGAAAAATCAAGTTACCTACAAAGGCAAGCCTATCAGGATTACAGCAGATACCTCAACACAAACATATAAAGTGTGTATTCCATGTCCTGAAAGATAACAACTGTCAACCAAGGTTACTTTATCCTGCAAAGTTATCCATTCAAAAAGATGGAGAAATAAGGACATTCCATGAAAAAAGCAGGCTGAAAGAGTATTTGAAGACAAAATCAGCTCTACAGAAAATATTTGAAAGTATCCTCCATGCTGAAGAAAAACAAAAGCATATATATAAGGAACTGGGAAAAAAGAAATACCCAAATACTAGAGAGAGCAAAAGTAAAACCAGAAGAACTAAAAAAAAAAAAAAAAAAAAAAAAAAAAAAAAAGACAAAAATGAATACACACCTTTCACTATTATCTCTTAATATCAACGGCCCTAATGCCCCTACCAAAAGTAATAGGTTTTTAGACTGGGTTAAAAAGCAGGATCCTAGACTTCCAGTCAAGATGGCGACCACCTAGGTGCACTACAGATAACAAGGAAAAAAAAGGCAAGTATTAGAGGGAAATTAGGAACTTTTTGCAAGAGGGAGGACACAGATTGGGGTAAAACAAGGAAGCACACACCCCCACCCGACCTGCGACCCCCGCAGCCCCCGCAACCTGCCACATACGCGCGCACCGAGACCCACGTGCCCTGCGCCCCCCCCCCGAGCCCTGCGACCCCCGCGCCTGACCCCCAAGCGCCTCGCCCCCCCACCCCGTGTGTCCAGAGCGCCTGGCGGCATCCCGTGGTGTCCCGAGCCCTGACGTGCCCCGCCCCCCCCCGCGCGCACTGCGCACCCCCATGTGGCCTGCGCCCCTAGCCCCCCGTGTGCACTGCGGTGCCCCAGGTATCCCGCGCCTCCCGCGCACTGCCCCCCCCGCACGCCTCGTACCCCCCGCCTGGTGCACCCCAGCACTTCCGGCGCCCCCCCGTTCCCCTGCGTGCCCCGCAACCCCTGCGCCCCACCCCAGTGCGCCCCACCCATGCACCACACGCCACCCGCAACCCCTACGCCCCACTGCCGCGCACCCCGCAACCCCCTGCGCGCCCCAACCCCCCGCGTGCCCTGCTCTCCTAGCCCCCCACGTGCACCTCAGCGTCCTGCACACACCATGGCACTCCACGCTCCCCCGTGCCCCCCCACACGCCCCAGGGCATCCCACGCGCCCCGAGCCCCAAATGCCCCACGCCCCCCCCCCGCGTGCCCTGCACACCCCACCCCCGCGGACCCATGACCACCTGCACCCACCACGTGCCCCTCTCCCCCCCCACCTACCAGAGCGCCCCACATCCCCCGCCCCTCCCGGGCACCCCACCCCCATGCTCCCTGCGCCCCACCCTGAGCGCCTGGTTCCCTGGCGCACCCCGCCTCCCCGCCACGTGCCCCACTCACTCCATACGCCCCAATGCGCCCCGCACCCCCCGTCCGCCCCCACGCCTGCGCACCCTCTGCACGTCCCACGTGGCTGTGCTCTGATCGGGCACCCACCAGCCACGCCTGCCAGCCTGCTGCACTGAAGCTGAGACCTCCTACCTTGCCCTTGTTCTCTGATCCTGCAAGTAGACCAGCCACGTGGTGCTTGGTTCGCAGGCCTGTGGGGGCCACCCCTGCTGTGAATAGGTGGCTGCCAGATCCCCTGATGCTGTGCTCACATCACTTGCCGCCAGTCAGCCTCTGCGATGTCCTGATCCCATACCTACATCAGCTGCCTCTGCACTACAATTGCACGTGCAGCAGGCCCAGTCCCACAGCAAGAGCCACACAAGTCCACACTGAGTCACTAGTGCCAGCGCAGGCGCCATCCCCTGCCTGTACATTGCCACCCATCCCACACTCCCCTGAGGCAGGAAAGCACAGACTATTTACAGACCCCAGTGTACCCAGCCAGAGTTTGGGCAGCTTCAGGGCTTGCTACCTCAGTCCCCTTTCAAGCTTGAAGGCAGGCAGCTTAGCTGCATTACTGGGTGAGAATTCAGGAATCTTTGGCGCCCTTGTCAGGCTATAGATAGGCGGCTTTGGCAAGAGTGAGCAAAAACCCAGGCTGCTTGCAACTGCCCCAGGCTGCCTTGGATTCTCATTAAGCTAGATCCCAGGCTGCTCCTACCTGCCCATACACTGACATGGGTAGACCACAGCGCAATAGAAATAACGTGAAAAATAAAATGCAAGACAATCCAGACAGATCACCGAGTCCAACAAGGATTACATCTAACCAAAACATAGAAGAGTGTTTAGGATCAGAACATCAAGTGGAAGCAATGAACAATGCAACCCGGACCAAACTACTGCTAGAACTGGCAGGAAAGCTACAAAGGATAGATAATCGTGTGGATGCTACCATCACTAAGCTAGAGCAATATGATAAGACACTGGAAGGAATTCAAAGAGAGCTAAGAGAGTTGAGGGAGAGTGAAAAAAAAAAAGAGGACCTTAAAAATCAGCTGGCCACACTAAATGAAAACATAAAGAAATGCAAGGATGATTTCCAAGAATCATCAAGAAAATCAGAAAATGAGACAAAAAGGGAGCTGGACAAAGCGATGGAAGTGATACATAGGAAAGTAGTAGAAAATGCAAACTTAATTGAACAAGTCCAAAACTCACTAGAGGCTCTCAAGAATAGAGTCAGCAAAGTGGAAGATAGAAATTCTGATCTGGAAGACAGGATGGAAGAAACAGTTCGAGAGCCCAAAAATTTCAGTAAGTTCAAAAGTTCCTGTGAACAGAACATGAGAGAATTGTGGGATACACTTAAACGTCCTAATATCAGAATCATGGGAATACCAGAAGGAGAAGAATTTCAGACCAAAGGCATGGAGAACTTATTTAACACAATAATTGAAGAAAACTTCCCCCGTCTCTTAGAAGAAAGGCCCATCAAGATTCAAGAAGCAAACAGAACTCCTAACCGACTAGACCAAAGGAGAAACTCCCCAAGACATATTATCATTAGGACTCTAAACATTGACACCAAGGAAAAAATCCTAAAAGCAGCTAGGGAAAAACAGCACACCACTTTCAAAGGAAACCCCATCAGAATTACTTCAGACTTCTCAATGGAAACTCTGAAAGCTAGAAGGGCCTGGAATTAAACTCTCCAAACTCTAAGAAACTATGGCTTCCAACCTAAACTACTCTACCCGGCAAAAGTCTCCCTTATAGTAGATGGTGAAAGGAAAACTTTCCATGACAAAACTCAGCTTTACAATTATATGAACACAAAACCAAACCTACAGAAAGTACTCCAGGAAATTCTCCACAGAGAAGAAACAAATAACCAAACACAAATGCCTACAAGAAGCAAATCACAACAACCAAACCCAGAGTAGACAGAAAAAAAAAAAAAATTAAATTCCATGGAAATGCCAACACACCTCTACCACTACAATATGACAGGGATCAAATCAAGTCTCACAGTCATCACCCTAAACATTAATGGCCTTAATTCACCCATCAAGAGACACAAGCTAACAGGGTGGATAAAAAAATTAGACCCCTCAATCTGCTGCCTTCAAGAAACCCACCTTACCACTAAAGACAGAAACCTCCTCAGGGTGAAAGGGTGGAAAACAATATTCCAAGCAAATGGGAATAAGAAAGAAGCAGGTGTAGCTATATTAATATCAGATAAAGTTGACTTCAAACCAAAAACAATCAAAAAAGACAAAGAAGGCTACTTCCTACTTATAAAGTGAACAATCCATCAAGAGGATATTACAATCATAAATCTGTATGCACCAAACATAGGGGCACCACAGTTCATAAAACAAAATCTACTTGACAATAAAATAGAAATAACCACCAACACCATCATAGCTGGGGACTTTAACACACCATTATCAGTAATAGACAGATCATCCAAACAGAAGCTCAACAGGGAAGTAAGAGAGCTCAACAAAACCATAGAGCACTTAGACCTAACAGACATCTACAGAACTTTCCATCCCAAATCCACAGACTACACATTCTTCTCAGCAGCCCATGGAACATTCTGTAAAACAGGCCATATACTGGGTCACAAAGACAGCCTCCACATATTTAGGAAAATCGACATAATTCCCTGCATGATATCAGATCATAATGCTATATTCCTAGAAATCAACAACAACAACAAAAAAAAAAACCAACAAGAACCCCAATGGCAACTGGAAACTGAATATCACACTCTTAAACAATAAATGGATAGTGGAGGAAATAAAAAATGAAATTGCAAAATTCCTGGAATTGAATGACAATGAGAACACATCATACCAAAACTTATGGGACACAATGAAGGCAGTCCTCAGGGGAAAATGCATAGCACTCAATGCCTTCATAAAAAAGACAAAAAGATATCAAATCAATAGCCTAACCATCCACCTAAAGGCATTGGAAAAACAAGAAAAATCCAACCACAAGAGCTCCAGAAGGAAAGAAATAATGAAAATCAGAGCAGAAATTAATGAAT